>NW_027632542.1:0-112660 GCF_902686455.1 Sciurus vulgaris | reverse complement strand
CGTGACAGAACAGGCAATCTGCGGCCCCCCAAGCCCACTCCCACTGAAAAGAACTCAGTGTCTCACCACTTCTCCTCTGCCTCACAGAAAGATTGGCCTCCCCTATACCAAAGCTGCAGGAAGCACGGGAGGTGGCAGCCAGAGCCGACCCCCAGAAGGAGTGGGGAAAGACATCCACACACACCATACTCAACCCATGGAAATGCCTGGGTGATCTGGGATCCAATGTCCGATTCCAACTGGTTGACTGACATGGGAGCTCCAGTGCTGCACTTCTGCCTCCACTTCCCACCAGGCCTGAGCCCCTGGTCCCTGTCCCATGACCTTCCCATGTACCCTCTGGCTGGGGGCAGTAGGCACAGTGACAGTATTGCCCACTCACCACCATATTGGGGATGTATCCAAGGCAAGGTGCCAATGCCTGGCTGAGGGCTGCTGTCCAGGCGTGAGCTCCTCCTTCTCCTGTACTGTGCTCTAGGTGTCGGAACTGAAGGTCACTGCGGGGTGGTGGTGGCTTGCTGCATGTATGATTGCCTTCTCCCCATGGCCTCTAATGGACACCTCCACATTTTCCCAGAGTACAGTGAGTCAGTGAGAGAATAGCTTCTTTGAAATGGTCCAATCAGCGGCCCTAGAGCAATCCCCAGTTTAAATTAAAACAAAACAAAAAAAATTCTTCAATGTAAAATCAATTTTGTTTTCTATCTTTGCACAGTGGTATGCATGTGCAGTCTCTGTTATGTAAATAGTGGAGGCAGGAGGATCTCAAGTTCCAGTCCAGCCTGGGCAATGTGGTGAGATCCCATCTCAAAATAAATAAAGGACTGAAGATATATCTCCATGGTAGTTGAAATCAATCCCTAGTTCTGCAAAGAATAATAACCATAAAATAATAAAAATAACAACATAATAATTGCAACAACAGAATTTGTATCAATATAAAACATAAAATTCACAGCTCCAGTATCCAATGGAAATTATCAGGAATGTCAAAACATCAGGAAAATATGTATAACAGTAAAATAACTCCAAAAAAGTGACCCAGAAATATCTAAGAGAACTAATAAAGACACTAAACAATTATTAATATATACATTTTATATGTTCAAGATAGCAGAGGATGTAATGACCTTCTTATGTTAAAAATCAAATATAAAAATAAACCTCAAAAGACAAAAATATAGTGTGCGTAGTGTGTGTCATTAATAGTTGACTAGACATCACAGAAAGAAACTTTAACCTGAAATAGAAAAACACTGCAAAAAATGATGAGTAGGGAAAACATTTTTATGTGGAATGAAAGATAAACTATAAAAAGAGACTAAAAATTAAAAAATTATGACATTTAAAGACATTCTAAAGGAAATGCAAACACAAACCACACACAATAACAAAATATGTACAAACAATACATTTACGCATTACAGGTGTAGAACCTTCAAAATTCAATAAGGAATAATCCATTTAGTGTACACGTTTTTAAATTGACAAAATATTGGAAAAGAAAATTCAAAGAAAAGATAAAAATGCAAATAAAGGCTTAAAAAGACATTGAATATTGTTAGACACTAGAGAAATGCATATTAGAAGGAAAATAATATGACAATACAAAACTATAATAATTAGTCCAAAATTTCAAGAAAATTAACTGGTTTATGATTTTGGAAAAATTATTTGAACCATGTTTTTGTGTTATACACAAAGTACTAGTGTATTTATTCTCATTCTCTAGAGTTGTGCATGAGTCAGACACACAAAAAAAACATACTCATTAAAAATTTAAGGTAACGATGATGATGATGGTAATGGTGATGATCATTGTTACTCTGATGTCTGACAAGTAGTGCTGAATAACTATTCAGTGAAAAACTTGAGACATTATTATTAGGTAATAGGATAAAAAACTATGACAAAATTTATTTTTTCAATGTCTGCAAAAAGTAATATGTGACTATAAGTTAAATTACAATTAAATTAAGAAGTTTAATTTTTCACTGTTGATAATAATTGAAGAGACTCCCCTTTTTTATTGGAGACTTTATTAGAGAAAATTGAAACTGGTACATCTGTCTTTTGAAATATATATAAAAACATGATTGGATTCTTCACTCAAAAAATATGATAGAGCAATATATCTGCACATTCCCTACAAGAGATTCATGCCAAATTAAAGATGCACAAAGTTGGAAAGTGACAGAATAGAGAAAAATATTCCATGAAATTTGAAACCAAACCAAACAAAAATGCAAGGTGATCGCTATGTATAAATCAGAAAAAAGCTTCAAGTCAATCACGATATAAAAAGACAAAGATGGTAAATGTAGACTGATGAAGGAATCAATGTATCTGAAGAATTTAATGATAAATATATATATGCTCTTGCCATTACAGCACATATTAAATATGTAATCACATATTGGTAGATCTGAAGAGAGAGCTCGGTTGTATTCCAGTGTACTAGGAGATTAAAATAACCCACATTCAACAGTGCTCCATAAGGAAATATTCAAAATAATTGCATGCCCAAGAAATGTACTATAGAATAAATACCTTAATGTCTATGTACATAAGATGCTCTTATCCTTGGAAACAATTTTCAAAATCAAAACATAAATTTTCCTCTATTGAAAGATCATAAATTGCTGATATATACTACTAGTAGGCCTTATTTTCAGTAAATTAAATTATGGTAGGACAAAAATGATTATAAAATTAGATTTTATTTGAATTGAAAAAATATATATTCTACTATGATATCATTATACTTAAAATATTATATTTAATCTTTCATAGCAAATAGCATAGGAAAATATGGATTAAAATAAGATACAACTTGTAAGAAATACTACTGAATAATGGATAACATTAGTGAATGCTAATGAAATTATTCTTGGGTCTGGGGCTATGACTCAGTGGAAGAGCACTTGCCTTGCATGTGTTAGGCCCTGGCTTCAATCCTCAACACCACATAAGAATAAATAGATAAAGACATAAAAAAAGAAATATTCTTATAGGCATATAATCTATAAGTGCACTTTTATATATATGTCATGATATTTTAATTAAATTTTTTCTTATAAATTTATTCATGATGATATAATAAAATAACTATTTTTCTCTTTACAAATCCCACTTATCTCATATTTCCATGGTATGTTTTAAACACAAGACTAGAAGTAACATATATTAAAAAATCCACTTATAAGATTATGAAATTCACATGGTCATGTGTATGAATAAAATACAAGTGAATCTAGTGTTTCCGACATTCAGAGAAAGTGTTGCAATTTTAAAGAAAATAGCATCTGGCCTCAATATTATTTCATAAAATCTTGCACTCCCTTTCCAATTTATTTTATTTTTCCACATTTTTATTGGTGATATATAATTATTTTAAATCTTCCATTGATGTTTCCAGATGACCTATGACAAGTTACTTAGTTTTCTGTGCAATTTCTAATATTCAACAGTGAATATGTTCTGTTTCTTTTGTTAACAAATAAACTCCTTAAATGCCTTCTTTAGCCAATCATTTATGTATTCAATTAAGCAAATGAACTATTTTTTTTTTTATTTGTGGGTCTGGGGATTGAACACAGGGCCTTGTACTTGCAAAGCAAGCACTCTACTGACTGAGCTTTCTCCCCAGCCCAGAAATGAACTTTAATATATATTGAATGCCAAATTTTCTTCTGAACTTCTTTGTTTACACTTGTAAAGGGCATCTCAGCTTCAATGCATCCATAATTCACACTAAAACTTCTTCTGACCCAAGGTAAGTTTGGAAAGTGAAAGGTTTTCCCTATTTTATTGATTCATACTTTCTAATATCTAGTTTCTACATTAGAAACACAAAGTCACAATTTCCACTGATAAAAAATGAGATGTCTTAATTTTGTTAAAAGCGAGAGAATGGAATAGAGGAGATGTTAAGAAAGCAATTCAATGATCAGTTCCAAAAGAACAGAGAAATCAGAGGAAAAAGAACTGCTCCTAATTTCTAAGTTTACATTTCAAACCTCCATTCAAAATCCCAGGATCATGCGTATCAAGGTGCTTTACATTTTCTACCAGAAAAGGAGCAGTGGCTCTTCTTACCCAAAATTGTCCTATCCTCAAAATTTCCTAACTTTGCATTGTCCTTCTGTTCTCATCTGGAGCCAACATAGGTTCAATATGAGCAATATATATTCTTCTCTATAAACTTCCATTATAAAATACTCTGGTCTTTTGAGCTGGAAGACAACTTTCCAAGTGCTTCTTTTCCATAATTCTGGTGGCTTAGGTAGTGTGTCTCAGGACCAATCCTTTTCCCTAGCATTTTTTTGAACTCAATGAATCCTTTTAAAAAATTTCTCTCTGAGAGAACTCTTGGTTTCTAGAATTTTTATTCAACACTTTAAAAAAATTATAGCCTACATGATGTGTGTTTTCTGCCTATTTCAAGTCCTAATAAATTGGAAATCATTCCCTCTTTTACATCTTTTCTTACACCAAGTAGACAATTCCATCTAGTTTCTCCTGAAGAGCTGTTTTCTTAGTCATTTCACTAAGTGCAAAATTTGTCATTGAACTTGCTTTCCAGACTACAGCAAAATAGTATTATGAAATATAATTACAAATGTCCCCCACCAGATCAGCACACTATGCCTTTTTTTTTCAAAAATATTTCTACTGATATCTTTAAGATACATGACAGGAACATATGTGGTTTGGCTCTTGCCTTCTTTTGTAACATAATCTCCTTTAGTGCACAGCCTAATATGCATTACATGATTTTCCAGTAATGTTTGCCAGTGACTCTTATAATTTATGCTGTCTTTCTGAGGAAAATCTGTCACTCTTTTTCATCTTCCTGAAAGAACATTTGCACTTCTCCTCACCTACTTCTTACAAACACTTCATAATTTGACTTATTTGTGATCCAATTGAGAATACTTTTTTTCAGTCTCTAGACTAAGATTATAATCTATCCTGTATGCTCTCACAGAATATGGGAGAGATTAAGTACTCATGGTTCCTAGCATAGGAGGGTGAATGTTGTCAACAATAATTTATGTATTTTAAAATAGAAAACAGAAATTTGAATGTCCCCAAAACAAGACTTGATTCACATTTCTGGTAATAGATTTTTTAAGTATCCTGATGTTTATACACAAATGAAAATATTATACGTGTGACCCATAATTGTGTACAATCATCATGCATCATTTAACTTTTTTTTAAGTGGATAAATATTAAATACATGTTTGGGAGAGGTAGAATTGTGACTGGTCTCAAGGGCATATTGAAGAATGTCACTTAATAGAAGTTGTCAGTGATGAGTGCCACATGCCTTATCAAGAGTTGATCTTTTGTTGTCATAGCTCCATCTCAGTTTTTAGTGATTTAAATTTTTTGATTAATCTGTCTTCATTTTCCTCTTACACACAAATAATTTATGAACTTCATTCATTCTATAGGTTTTTTCAAATGTTTTTACCATTTCTATATTTTTAATCTATCTCCCTTTTACTTCATTTATCTCTAACTTATATTTCCAGAAGTATTTTTCCTCTTGACCACTGCATTAGATTCTCACTAGTCTAATAACTCTTTCTTCTTCAATATTTTATAAGTAGCTCAACTTCAACCAGTTACTCATATAACATGTTTTTCTTATTTGGAAGGCACTGCACACTTGAACAGTGAACTACATCCCCAGACCTATTTTGTATTTCTTCTAAGGTCTTCTCCAATTTCTTTCTTTGGTGTTCTTTAATTTTCATTGTAGAAGTACTTTACCTCTTTTCCTAGATTGATGCTCAAGTATTTAATTTATTTTTGATGTTATTGTGAATGGCATAATTTTCCCAATTTCTTTTTCAGCAGATTAATCATTGTAGATAAAAATGTCACAGATTTATGGGTGTTGACATTGCATCCTGCTACTTTCCTCAATTTATTTATGTATTCTAAAAGTTTTCTGTTGGATTTTGTTGGTTCTTCTAAATTTAGGATCATGTAGTCAGCAAACAGAAACAATTGAGGCTTTGTTTTTTCTATATATATTTATTTTTCTACTTTTGCCTAATTTGTCTGACTGAAATTTCAGGGACTATGTGGAATAATACTGGGAAAAGTGGCATGCTTGCTTTTCTGTTTTTAGAGAAAATGCTTTCAATTTCTCTCCTTTTTGGAATGCCTGACTTAGGTTTATCATATATAACCTTTACAATGTGTAGGTAATTTTCTTCTATCCCTAGTTTCTCTAGTATATTAAAAATGTGTGTTCTACTTTTTCAAGTGCTTTTTCTATACCTCTTGAATTAACCACATGATTCTTACCCTTATATTCATTTATGTGTTGTATTACATTTACCGATTTCCATATGTTGAACCAACATTGCATCCCTGGGATAAATCCCACTTGATTGTGATTCTCTTGATCTTTTAATGTGCTTTTCTGTGCAGTTTGCCAATATTTTATTAAGAAATTTTGTATCTATGTTCATCAAGGATATTGGTCTGTAGTTTTCTTTTTGTTTAGTCTGCTTTTCCATTACTGTGATTAAAAGACCCAACCATAATAATTGTAGAGGAAGAAAAGTTTTTTTGAGGGATCATGGTTTCAGAGGTATAAGTCCATGGAAATCTGGCTCCATTCCTTGGAGCTTGAAGGGATGCAGAACATCATGGAAGAATTGTGTAGAAGAGATAAGCTGCTCTCATGATTATTAGGAGAGAGGGGGGGGTAGAGAGAGAGAGAGAGAGAGAGAGAGAGAGAGAGAGAGAGAGAGAGAGAGAGAGAGAGAGAGAGAGAGAGTTCACTCATCAGATTAAAAAAAAAATCCCAATGTCATACCCAATATCCCACATCCTTCAGCCACTCCCTACCTGCCTTCAGTTACCACTCAATTAATTCTATCAGGTGATTAAATCACTAATTGGTTTAAGGCTCTTATAACCCAAACATTTCTTATCTGATTATTCTTGCATTTTTTTGCCCAGGTTTAGAGTCAGAGTAATACTGGCTTCATAGAATGTGTTAGGTACTGTTCCCTCATTTTCTACTTCATTGAATAATTTGAGGAGGATTGCTATTAGTTCTTTAAATGTCTGGGAAAACTCACTGAGAAACCTTCAAGTCCTGGACTTTTCTTTCTTGGCAGACTTTCGATAGATACTTCAAACTCTTTATTTGATATGGATCTGTCTTCTATGTCCTTATGGTTCAATATGTACGGCCATATGTCTCTTGGAATTTATCAATATCTTCAAGATATTCTAGTCTTTTGGAGTACAAATTTTCAAAATATTTTCTGATGATCCTATAGAATTCAGTAGTATCTCTGGTGATATTTCTTTTTTATCTCAAATTTTATTAATTTGATGTTTGTCACTCTTTCTTTTAGTAGTTTGCCTAAGGATTGATGAACCTTATTTATCCTTTTAAAAACACTTTGGTTAATTGATCTTAATTTTTTATTCTCAATTTCATTGATTTTGGCTGTTTTAGATAATTCCCCATCTTGTGATGATTTTGATGTTGATTTGTTCTTTTTCGAGGGCCTTGAGATGTAATGTTAGATTATTTGGTATCTTTCTATTCTTTTAATGCATGAACTAAATGATATAAACTTTAATTTTAGAATTGCCTTCATAGTTTTTTAAAAATTTTGATATGTTGTATCACCACTCTCATTTACTTCTGAAAACAAATTTATTTTCCCTTAAATTTTTCTGCTATCTATTCATCCTTCAAAAGTGTATTATATAACATCCAGTAGTTATGATGATTTCTGTTTAGTACATCATTGATTTCTACTTTCAGCCCATTATGGTCTGATAGAACACAAGGTATAAAATCTATTTTTTTGGTATTTGCTAAGATTTAGTTTGTAACCTAAAATATTGTCTCAGTGAGAAAATATTTCTTGTGCTTCTAAGTTAAAGTTATTTCATAGATAAGATATTCTATAGATGTCTTTTTTGTCCCTATTATTATTTATAGTTTTTAGTTCTGTAGAATATTTATTTATTTTGTTTTCATGATCCATTCAGTGGTGAGAGAGGTGGATTAAAGCCACCCCACAGTATTGTAACATAGTCTATTTGATTCTTCATATTGAAAAGTGTGTGCTTTATAACATAGATATTCCATTGTTCATGGCATAGATATTTACTTTTATTACACATTCTGATGTACAAGTCCCTTATGCAGTATGAAATGACCTTCTTTGTCTCTTCTGAATAATGTTGAATTAAATCCACTTATCTGATATAAAAATAGCTACTCCTGCTTCCTTAGGAGACACCTGTGTATGTTATGTCTTTATCCATCATTTCACCTTCAGTCTTGGTGCCAATACATGTGAAGTGAGTCTCTTGATGGCTGAATATTGTTGAGATCATGCATCTGGCTGGTTTCCAGTTGAGGCTGGAAGCAGACACTTCCTGTTGCCTAAGCTCTAGCAATTTTCAGCCTTAATTGAATTTCCTCTGACTATCTTCACAGGTATCTTCAGCATAACTTTCCTAGGGTGCTCAGGGAACTTATTCTAGAAGCCTTCTACTTACAGCTGCCACCATTCAGGAATTGGGTCTGTATATCACAATATATTTAGGCAGCTTCCCTCTGGTATGGCCTCATGATCTCAGGGGCATTTGCTAGGCTTCTCGTGGTGCCTTCCCACAACATTACTGGTTGAGGATTCTTTTGTCCTAATGAACTCACTTTCCTCTGGAGGTGTAAGCTGATTTGTTTCTCTTTCTCTGAGTTGAATGGAAACTGCAGAGAGTTTTCTATCTCTGCCTGGTTTGCAGAGGCTAAGAAGAGTGTGGGGTTAAGAGCATTTCTGACACAGGTGTGCACCACACTCCCTTCCTCTTGTTCAGAATGAGGAAGAGTGAGTTTTAGCAGGCTTTGAGTTGTCCTTCTAGAAATTTTTTCTGGCTGGATTATTAAGTGGTCCCACTGAAAGGGATTTTCCTATGGTTTAATTCCTGGCTGTCTGGGCAGGGGAAAATACCCTGTTATTTTTTTTTTTATTGTAAACAAATGGGATACATGTTGTTTCTCTGTTCCATGGTCAAACAGAGAAATACCCTGTTATTTAAAGGAGGTGAGTGGTCGACTAAAGGCTCCAAAGATGGCCGCAGACTCCTCACTCAGCTTCTTTTTATGATTTGCTTTTAAACTGTTTGCTGTGTTTTAAGAACCCTGCTGATCCTGTCACATTTTAAATTTTTTTCTGCCTTTCCAAATGTTTTAACTGGTGTAGTTTAAGCATTTTTGTGTTCCCTCTATTTTGCTCTTTCTCTCTTAATTGTCCCTCTCCTATTCCCCCACCTTTGTTCAGGTTGGAGTTAGGGGACTCTGAGTTTATTTTCTACTCTGGTACCATCTCTAAATCCTTCCAAGTTTCAGAATTGGTAATGTTGAGTCTTACAGCATATATTTTGTCATCCACCTACCAATTCTGCTTTTCCTTCACTGTTTCCTTTCTGCATTTTGAGGAGATCAAAACTTCCCACCTTCCACCATTGTTTCAACTTCCATCCATTTTATTTGTGAACTGTGGTGTGATGTTTTGATATGTGCATATAATGCATAATGCTAAATTACTCTAATTTATATATCCATTACCCCATATACTCATATTTTGTGCAGATATATTTGAATTGTAATCCCTTAGTAATTTTTAAGCATGCCACACATTATTATTAAGCATTATCATAAAAATATTTCACTGAGAAAATGTACAACATCATACTTATACATTTATTTATTTAATCTATTATCTATGGGCATTTTTGGGAACTGTGTAGTTTTTAGGTTATAGTAAATAGTCCTATTAGGAACGCCCATTTTTAAGCACATAAAAGATATATACATATTTATATTTGAAATATAGTTACTTGCAGTGCAATGTTTAGGTCATGAGATACAGTTTTAAAGTACACGACATATTTTTCCATAGTGGTTGTACCAGTGTAACATGAGGGTACATACTGCACTGATGTCATAAACAGCATTTAGTATGTTTTATAGTTTCATTTTGATCATCCTCATAGATGAATTTTTTCTATCTTGTAACCTTAAATTTACTTATTTTATAAGTAATTTAATTGATTTTTTTCTTAAGTATATTAAGTATTTTGATATTCATTTAAATAAACTTGCTGCTTTAAATTTTAGACTTCTCTCTATTGAAATATTGTCTTTAATTATTGATTAGTATGAAGATTAAACATTGTCAATATGAAGTTTGTGCAGGAAATATACTATAATTATCTGGTACTGTATGTCTTCTTATCTCACTGCATTGTTGGCATTATTTGGAGAAACAGCAGTTTTGTTTTTATTTTTATTGTAAACAAATGGGATATAGATGTTGATTCTCTGTACATGGAGTAAAGGCATGCCAAATGTGTAATCATACATTTACATAGGATAATGATGTTTGCTTCATTCTGTTATTATTCCCTAACCCCCACAACCCTTCCACCCCTCTTTTTCCTCTATACAGACATTCCTTCCTCAATTTTTGCCCCTCCATCCATTATGTGTCATCATCCGCTTATCAGTGAGATCATTCATCCTTTGGTTTTTTTGAGATTGGCTTATCTCACTTAGCATGATATTCTCCAGTATCATCCATTTGCCTGCAAATGCCATAATTTTATTATTCTTTATGGCTGAGTAATACTCCATTGTAGAAATATATCACAGTTTCTTTAGTCATTCATCAATTGAAGGAAATCTAGGTTGGTTCCACAATCTGGCTATTGTGAACTGAGCAGCTATGAACATTGATGTAGCTGCATTTTTGTAGTATTCTGTTTTTAAGCCCTTTGGGTATAAGCCGAGGAGTGGGATAGTTGGGTCGAATGGTGGTTCCATTCCAAGCTATCTGAGGAATTTCCACACTGCCTTCCAGAGTGCCTGCACTAATTTGCAACCCCACCAGCAATGTATGAGTGTACCTTTTTCCCCACATAGTGGCCAACATCTATTGTTGCTTGTATTCTTGATAATAACCATTCTAATTGGGGTGAGATGGAATCTTAGGGTAGTTTTGATTTGCATTTCACTTACTACTACAGATGTTGAACATTTTTTCATATGTCTGTTAGTTGCATGTAGATCTTCATCAGTGAAGTGTCTGTTCATTTCCTTAGCCCATTTGTTGATTGGGTTATTTGTATTCTTGGTGTAGAGTTTTTTGAGTTCTTTATAGATTCTGGAGATTAGTGCTGTATCTGAAGTATGGGTGACAAAGATTTTCTTCAACTCTGTAGGCTCTCTCTTCACATTGCTGATAGTTTTGTTTGCTGAGAGAAAGCTTTTCAGTTTGAATCTATCCCAGTTATTGATTCTTGCTTTTATTTCTTGTGCTATGGGAGTCCTGTTAAGGAAGTCAGAACCTGGGCAGACATGTTGAAGATTTGGACCTACATTTTCTTCTATAAGATGAAGTGTTTTGGTCTGATTCTGAGGTCATTGATTCATTTTGAGTTGAGTTTTGTACAGGGAGAGAGATAGGGGTTTAATTTCATTCTGCTGCATGTGGATTTCCAGTTTTCCCAGCACAATTTTCTGAAGAGGCTATCTTTCCCCATTGCATATTTTTGGCACCTTTGTCTAGTGTGAGAAAATTGTATTTATTTGGGTTTGTGTCCATGTCCTCTATTCTGTACCATTGATCTACCTATTTTGGTGCCAATACCATGCCGTTTTTGTTACTATTGCTTTGTAGTATAGTTGAATTTCTAGGTATTGCAATACCCCCTGATTCACTCTTCCTGCTAAGGATTGATTTAGCTATTCTGGGTTTCTTATTCTTCCAGATAGATTTGATGATTGCTTGCTATATTTCTGTAAGGTACATCATTGGGATTTTAATTGGAATTGCATTGAGTCTTTATAGCACTTTTGGTAGCTAGGCCATTTTGACATTATTAGTTCTGCCTATTCAAGAACATGGGACATCTTTCCATCTTCTAAGGCTTTCTTTAATTTCTTTCTTTAGTGTTCTGTAGTTCTCATTGTAGAGGTCTTTCACCTCTTTTGTGAGATTGAGTCCCAAGTATTATTTTTGGGGGGCTATTATGAATGGGGTAGTTTTCCTAAATTCTCTTTTTTTTTTTTTTTTTTTTTTTTTTTTTGTGGTGCTGGGGATTGAACCCAGGGCCTTGTGCTTGCCAGGCAACCACTCTACCAACTGAGTTATCTCCCCAGCACACTAACTTCTCTTTCTGAAGATTCATCACTTATGTATAAAAATGCATTGGATTTATGAGCATTGATCTTATATTCTGCTTCTTTACTGAATTCACTTATAAGTTCTATAATTTTCTGCTGGAATTTTCTGGTTCCTCTAAATATACAATCATGTCATCAGCAAATAGGGATAATTTGAGTTCTTTTCCAATTCATATGCCATTAAATTTCTTTGATCTGTCTAATTGCTCTGGCTAGAGTTTCAAGGACATTGTTGAATAGAAGTGGTGAAAGAGGACATCCCTGCCTTGTTCCAGTTTTTAGGGGGAATGCTTTCAGTTTTTCACCATTTAGAATTATATTGGCCATAGGCTTAGCATATGTGGTCTTTATAATATTAAGGAAGATTCCCACTATCCCTATTTTTCTAGTGTTTTGAGCATAAAGGGATGTTGTATTTTATCAAATGCTTTCTCTGCATCTAATTAAATAATCATGTGATTCTTGACTTTATGTCTGTCGATATGAAGAATTACATTTATCAATTTCTTAATGTTTAACCTACCTTGCATCCATGGGATAAAAACCACTTGATCATGGTGTACATTCTTTTTAATATATTTTTGTGTGGAATTTCCTAAAATTTTGTTGAGAATTTTTACGTCAATGTTCTTTAAGGATATTGGTCTGAAATTTTCTTTCCTCGATGTGTCTCTGTCTGGTTTAGGTATCAGGGTAATATTGGTTTCATACAATGAGTTTGGGAGGTTTCCCTCCTCTTCTTTTACATGGAATACTTTGAGAAATATTGGAATGAGCTCTTCTTTAAAGGTTTTTTAAAACTTGGCTGAGAACCCATCTGGTCTTGAGCTTTTCTTTGTCGGTAGGCTTTTGATGACTTCTTCTATTTCATTACTTAAAATTTATCTATTTAAATTGTGTATGTCCTTCTCATTCAGTTTGGGTGATTCATATTTCTACAGAAACCTATTGATGTCTTCAAGATCTTCTGATTTGTTGGAGTATAGATTTTCCAAATTGCATTTAATTATATTTTGTATTGAACTCGTGTCTGTAATGATATTCCTTATTCATTCTGAATTTTAGTAATTTGAGTTTTCTTTCTCCTTCTCTTTGTTAGTGTGGCTAAGTTTTTCTCAATTTTGTTTTTTTCTAAAGAACCAACTATTTATTTTGTTAATTTTTTCTTTTGCTTCAATTTCATTGATTTCAGCTCTGATTTTAACTATTTCCTGTCTTCTACTACTTTTGGTGTTGATCTCTTCTTTTCTAGGGCTTTAAGCTGTAGTGTTAAGTTGTTTATTTGTTGACTTTTTCTTCTTTTTTGAATATGCTTCATAAAATAAATCTTCCTCTGAGTAATGCTTTCATACTGTCCCAGAGATTTTGATATGATATGTCTTTGTTCTTGTTTACTTCTAAGAATTTTTTTTATTTCATTCCTGATGTCTTCTGTTATCCATTGATCATATAATAGCATATTATCTATTCTCCATGTGTTGGAGTAATTTCTGTTTTTTTTTTCTTTTTTGTCATTTATTACTTTCAATGCATGATGATCTGATAGAATATAAGGTAGTATCTCTATCATCTTGTATTTGCTCACATTAGTTTTATGTCATAAAATATGGTCTATTTTAGAGAAGAATCCATGTGCTGCTGAGAATGCGGTATATTTTCTCTTTGTTGGAAGGTATATTCTATATGTCCATTAAGTCTAAATTATTGATTGTATTATTGAGATCCATGGTTTCTTTTTTCAGTTTTTGTTTGGAAGATCTGTTCAGTGGTGAGAGAGGTGTGTTAAAATCACCTAGTATTTTTGTGTTGTGGTCTTTTTCATTTCTGATATTGAGAAGGATTTGTTTGATGTACATGGATAAGCCACTGTTTGGGGCATAGATATTTATGTTTGGTATGTGTTGCTGATTTATGCTTCCCTTAAGCTGTATGAAATGTCCTTCTTTATCCCTTCTGACTAACTTTGGCTTGAAGTCCACATTATCTGAAATGAGGATAGATACTCCAGCATTTTTGCTGTGTCCATGTTCATGGTATGTTTTTCCCATCCTTTCACTTTTAGTCTGTTGGTATCTCTTTCTATGAGATGAGTCACTTGCAGGCAGAATATTGTTGGATTTTTCTTTTTAATACAATCTGTCAGTCTATGTCTTTTGATTGATGAGTTCAGGCCATTAACATTCAGGGATATTATTGAGATATGATTTGAATTTCCAGTCATTTGGCTCATTTTTGTTTTTCGACAGGACTTGTTTTCGCCTTTATTTGGCTATTCCTTTTGGCTAGTTCCTCCCTTCGGTGATTTGCATCATTGTTTTTCATCTCTTCCTCATAGATTTTTTTTTGCTGAGAATGTTCTGTAATGCCAGCTATCTTTTTGTGAATTCTTTCAGTTTTTGTTTATCCTGGAAAGATTATATTTCATCATCAAATCTGAAGGTAAGTTTTGCTGGATATAAGTTTCTTGGTTGGCAACTATTTGTTTCAGGGCTTGATATATGTTGTTCCAGGCCTTTCTAGCTTTTAGGATCTGGATTGAAAAATCTGCTGATATCCGTATTGGTTTCCCCCTGAATGTAATTTGGTTCTTTTCTCTCACAGCCTTTAAAATTCTGTCTTCATTTTATATGTTAGTTATTTTCATATTAGTGTGCCTTGATGTGGGTCTGTTGTAATTTTGTATATTTGGAGTTCTCCAAGACTCTTGTACTTGATTTTCCATTTCATTCTTCATATTTGGAAAATTTTTTTGATATTTTTTCATTGAATAGATTGTTCATTCCTTTGGTTTGTTTCTCTGTGCCTTCCACAATCCCAATAATTCTCAAATTTGGCCTTTTCATGATATCCCATAATTTTTGTAAATTCTGTTCATGATTTCCTACCATCTTCTCTGGTTAACTTTGTTTTCAAGATTAAATATTTTGTCTTCATTGTCTGAGATTCTGTCTTCCAGGTGTTCTATCCTATTGGTTATGCTTTCTATGGAGTTTTTAATTTGTTTCATTGCTCCATCATTTCAATGATTTCTGTTTTTTTTTCAGTATTTCTAACTCTTTATTGAAACGATTTTTTCTTTCCATATTTGCTCTTTTAACTCTTGATTGGTGTGATCATTTAATACCTGCGTTTGCTCTTTCATCTCATCCTTCAATGCCTGTCTTTGATCTTGTTAGGCGTTAAAGGTGCAGTTATGGTTTTTCACTAGCTCCCAGAAATGCTCCACACATACAGGTCGTATACAAGGAACATACAAGAGAACACGGCACAAGATTTTTCTCAGACATTTGAATTTCGCAGGCTGGGATGAACCAATCGTGGAGGAGAATTCTTACAGACTGACTGATGGACCAATGACATATTAGAACGTAACGTGGGAGGCAGGAAGATTACAGCAACCTAAGCTGGAAATTCCTGTAACGTGAGAGGCGGGCGAACTCAGATTGACAGGTGGTGAGGGAATCCATATTCTTGTAATGGGAGAGGCGGGGAGAATGCATATTGACAGCTACTGAGGGAAGCCAGATTCCTGTAATGGGAGAGGCAGGGAGAATGCAAATTGACAGGTGGTGGGGAGACCGAAAATTCCTGTAAAGGGAGAGGTAGGCGAATGCAGATTGACAGGTTGTTGGGAGGTGGGAAATTCCTGTCATGGGAGAGAAAGGTGGCTTTATATCTTACATTCCCCCATTTCCTTTTATATAAAATTTTTTTTTTTTTTTTTTGGGGTACATGGATGAAGGTCAGTCTTCTGTAATTACTTCCTGCTGGGTGTGGATGTAGAGTTGATATTGTGGTAGGAAGAACTGGAGACTTGATAGTTTCTATGGAGGCACATCTGCAGCCATGCTCTGATTTTTGCGAGATCCTGATATTTCTGCAATACAATTTGATTAGTTGACATGGAAGTAAAAGACAGGGGGCTCCCCTTTTTGGTTGGCATTCTATTGGAAAAAAATTCAGTGGTGAGGAAAATTACAAACAGGAATCCAGTTCTCATGGCTGGGCATGGTTGTCTGGTATTTCAATCATCTGTCTCCCAATTTCTGGAATGGGAGGAAGGGTGGAAGGTTTCATGATCTTCAGTGTGAAATGAAGGGGTCCAACCAGAGTGGATGAGTATCAGTTGGAAGAAGCCTGTGGTTTCTTCCACAGGTTTCTCCAGCTTCCACAGGAGCTGGAGAAGTGTCAGTGGACCAAGAATAGAGCTTAACCTGAGAAATGTGCAGTCATCCTGGTAGATTTTGTACCTTGACAGCTGTTGGCATGGTCAGAATTACTGTATGGGGTCCCTGCCACTTGGGAGATAGAGGGATTGTAGCTTCCTGAGGAGGAGAAATAAGAACTTGGTCTCCTATTTGAAGAGGTTGGGTAAGGAGGCCAGATAAAGGTTTAGGTAGGGTGGAGTCAGCATAACCCCATAAAAATGCTCAAATACGATTTAGGAAAGGAATGGATATTTGAGAAGGAAGAAGGGAAGGAAGGGGCACTATCCCAGGGGGTAGGATGGGACGACTGTACATTAACTCAAAAGGGGAAATATTAGTTGGTTTCTTTGGAAGTGAGTGAAGATGCAGAAGAGCAAGGGGTAGAAGTTTAACCCAGTCAAGGTGAAGTTCTAAAGAGAGCTTTGTTAAAACATTTTTAAGTGTTTGGTTTGCTCTTTCTACTTTGCCTGATGACTTTGGGTGAAAAGGAATCTGGAAATGCCAAGGGACCCTGAGAGCCTTGGAAAGTTGTTGGGTGATTTGAGAAATGAATTCAGGTCCATTATATGACTGGAAGGAAGTAGGTACTCCAAAGTGATGAATAATTTTATGAAGGATGAATGTAGAGACAGTTATTGCCCTTTTGTTGGAGGTGGGGATGGCTTCAATCCATCCCAAGAAGGTGTCAATTATAACCAATAGGTATTTAAATTTTCTTACTGAGGGCATGTGAGTGAAATCAAGTTTCCAGTCTACCCCTGGAATGGTGCCACAAGTTTGGTGAGTCGGAAAAGTGGGGGGCCTGACAGCTGTAGGATTTGTTCGCAGGAAGACTTCACATGAGGAAGAGAGTTTCTTAAGAAATGAGATATCAGAGGAGGACAGCTGCAGATGAGTTTTAGCAAATTGTAGTAGTGAAGAAGGGTTGGGGTGAAACAGACAATGGAGATATAAAAATATTTCCCTGTTGGGGGGTGGTGGAGGCAAAGGATCATGGAGAGCCATAATAGGGGCTGGCCTGGATGAGAGGGCAGCCCTTTTAGCCTACTTATCTTCCTTGTTATTACCTGAAGAGATGAATGATTGATGTGTTTGATGGGCTCTGCAATGCACAAGGCCTATAGTTGCTGGGAGGTGAACAGCCTCAAGGAGTTTTAGAATGTAACTAGAGTTGGTGATGGATTTTCCTGAAGTAGTAAGAAGGCCTCTCTCTTTCCAGATAGCAGCATGAGATAGAATAATGTGAAAAGCATATTTGGAGTCAGTGTAGACTGTGAGGCATTGTCCCTTTGTGAGGGTGAATGCACTGGTAAGGGCAATTAGATCTGCCTGTTGATTGGTGGTGTTGTTGGGTAGTGGTCCTGACTCTATTACCTTTTTAAGAGAGACAATGGCATATCCAGCTCAACAGATCCCTTTATGAAGAAATGAGCTTCCATCAGTGAAACATATGAAAGTAGGGTTGTGTAGAGCTCCTTCCTGGATGTTAGAGGGGTAGGAAAGTAACTCCTTCAGGGTCTCAAGGCAGCTGTGGGTTGCAGAAGCATGTATATTGGAAGGTAGGGGTAAGAGGGTGGCTTGGATTTAAAGGAGAGCATGTTTTAAAGGAAATGGAAGAGTCCTTGATAAGAGCGGTTTGTAAGGCTAACACCCAACAGGGTGGTAGCATTTGCAGGCCTTTATAAGTAAGAAGCTTAGACAGATGATGAGGTGAGAGCACTTCAGTGGGAGCCCAAAAGAGAGTTTTTTTGATTTCTGAATTAAGACAAATGCTGCTGATAATACTCTAAGACTTGGCGCCCAGCCTCTTATAGTGGGGTCTAACCTCTTTGACAGGTATGCTATTGGTCTAAAAGTGGGAACAAACATGTGTCCTAAGACCCCCAGGGTGATCCCACTTTTTTTGGAGACAAACAGGTAGAATAGTTAAATGGTAGAATGGTTAAATCAGGGAGGTGTAGGGCGTGAAGAAGGGCTTTCCTTAAGATCTGGAAAGGGGCTTTCACTGTGTTGAGGAGAGGTTCAATGGGAGTATCCTTTGAAGCCTCATATAAGGGAGCTGCCAGGATGGAAAAATTGGGGACCCAGGATCACAAATATCCTGCCAATCCCAAAAAAGAAAGGATTTTTTCCTTGGTAAATGGAGTGGGCATGTCCTGTATTAATGCTTTTCTCTCTACAGTGATGGCTTTAAATCCAGGTGAGAGGCTGACACCTAAGTAAACAACCTGAGGCTTGGAAACTTGCACTTTTGCTGGAGAAACCCTATAACCCCTGTCAGCCAGAAAGTTTAAAATCTTAATTGTCCCTTTGGGAGTCCTCAAGAGAGGGGCTACATAGAAGATCATCAACATACTGTAAGAAAAAGGAGGAAATGTGAGAGAGACAAGATCCTGAAATAACGTTTGGCCAAAGAGATGGGGACTGCCTCGGAAACCCTGTGGGAGAACTGTCCAGGTCAGCTGAGAAGAAACTTGAGTGAAAGAGTCAGTCCAAGTAAAAGCAAAGAGATCCTGTGAATCAGGGTGACGTGGGACAGTAAAAAATGCATCCTTCAAATCTAGCGCTGAAAAGTATGTGGTGGAAGAAGGGATAGAAGAAAGCAGGGTGTAAGGATTGGATACAATGGGAAAGATGGGGATCATTGCTGAGTTAATGATGCGGAGGTCTTGCACTAGATGGTAAGACCCATTAGGTTTCCTAACAGCCAGGATGGGAGTATTGTAAGGTGAGTTGTCAGGGAACAGGAAGCCTTTCTGACTTAAAACCTGGATGATTGGTTGAAGTCCCATAAGGCTACTTTGGGGAAGGGGATATTGGGCCTGGGCTGGGTAGGATGTTGGGTCCTTTAGATGAATGAGTACAGGTGAGCATTTAGCTAAAGAGGGTGTATGAGTGTCCCAGACCTTAGGGTCAACCTGGGAGAGAGGAAGGGGATATGAGGACTCTGTTTAAGCTGTATATTCCTTTAGAGTCATAAGGAGAGGAATAGCAGAGGAATACTGGCTAAGGCGCACAGTGGGAAAGGAAATAGTGAGAAGGAAATAGAGGCATCCAATTTGGTTAGAATATCCCTTCCCAGAAGGGGAATGGGACATGAAGGAATTATTAAAAAGGAATGAGTAAAGCCAATTTGTCCTATATGGCAGCTTATTGGAGGGGTTTGTAAGGGGTTATATGGTTTTCTCTCTACCCCGACAATAGAGGATTTGGCAGGGGAAGTGGTTCCCCAAAATTCCCGCAGCACTGAGAAGGTTGCTCCAGTGTCTATTAGGAAAGGGATCTGCTTACCTGCCACCTTAAGGATTAACCGAGGCTCCTGAGTCTTGATGGTCGTCAGGTGCAGAAGTCCTGGGCCCCTTCATTCATCCATTGCCAATCCCAGCAAGTCACCAGAAGGAGGGGCCAAGGATGACCTGGCACTTCTCTGAGCACCAGGGCAACCCATTGCCCAATGTCCCCACTGGTGGCATCTAGGACAAGGGCTTGGGGGCTTCCAGGGGTTGAGGCAGGCTCGTGCCCAGTGGCCTTCTTGCCCACTCTTGAGGCATGAACTTGGTGGTCTTCTGGGAGTTTGGGCGCCCCTAGCGGTGGAGAGTTGGGCAGGTCTAGCTGGCTGAAAGGCTTTAGCCAGCATTTGGTATTTTAATTTTTTTTTCTTCCCTTCCTTTATAAACCTTGAATGCCACTGCTAGAACCTGTGGCTCTGGGGTAAGGGGTCCCCTATCCAACTGCCTTAATTTAACCTTTATGTCAGGGTAACTTTGGGAAAAGTAATAAGTCATAAGTAGCTGCTGGCCCTCCGGAGTCTCAGGATCCTGGTTAGTGTACCTGAGCATGGCCTCTGTAAGGCGGCTTAGAAATGCTGACGGGTTTTCATCTCTGTCCTGTATTACTTCCTGAAGTTTATCATAGTTAATGGGTTTAATAGTAGCCTTTTGTAGACCTGCAAGTATGCAGGTTTGAAACCTATCTCTCTGTAGACACCCAGCCTCAGTATTATAGTTCCATAGGGGCTCCCTATTTGGTACTGCTTCAGCCCCAATGGGATGGGTTGGGGTCGATTGATGAATGTCATCTGCATAAGTGCACGCCTGTTCCCAGACTCTCCTGCTTTCCTCAGGGGTTAGGGTGTTGGACATGATTATGTAAATGTCATGCCAGGTAAGATTATAAGACTGAGTAAGGCACTGAAATTCCTTAATGAAGGTTGCAGTGTTGGAGGTGAAGGAACATAGATGTTTCTCTATTTGAGACAGATCGGACAGTGAAAAGGGGACATGAACTTTGATTACTCCCTCCATGCCAGTCACCTCCCATAAAGGAGCTAGGACATGTGCATGGGACCACGTGGTGGGGGGACTTGGTGGGCCGAGTGGGGGAGCAGAAAGAGAAATAGAATGAATAGTGGTTTCTGCAGTAGGAGGCCTGTGAGGAGATAATTCATCAGCTGGATCAAACTCGGAAGGGAAAGAAGGGTTAAAAGGTGGGGGAGATGCCAAGAGAATGGGTTCAGGTTTTTGAGGAGAGCAGAGATTAGAGTTAGCCTGAAAGAAAGGAAAAACACAAAAAGGAAAAGTTCCTTTCCATTCGCCAGGTTGCCCATATGTGTACTTAATTATAACTAGTACAATTAGGCAATCTCACTGGGCAGTTCTGCTCTGAGAAGCTGGGTGTGTAATGGGCCTGCTGCAGGATAGAGCCAGGCTGCTCAGGAAAGCCTCTTGCCACCCTGCCCTGCTTCAAGAAGCTGCCCACTGTCCCTGCCTGCTGCCTGGGTCAAACTTCACCCAGTGGGAGTGACTCATCCAGCATTTCTGAGTTCGTCTGAGCCTCTCAATACCTCACCTTCTTGAATCCTGAGTTGTGGAGTGACAGGAGATGCAGTCACCCTGTAGTTTGCCATCTTGTCTCTACAAGTAGTGTTGGTTTTAAGAAAATCCCACATACTTTTTCTTTAACATTTTCTACAATTAATTTATGAAAAATTTTCTAATTCAAATTCATAAGATATATTAGGTTACTATCATATTTGTTTCTAAAATCATTATCAGCTTACTTGTCTGGTACATGGCAAGTCTAGTAATAATTTTTGAAATATGGATATCCATATGGAAAATATCCTCTACAAAAAAATGCAGAACAATTAACTGTCAGAAATTTCATACGTACGTTTTGTGTATATATATGCATATGTGTGTGTGTGTGTGTGTGTGTGTGTGAAATTTTTTGCTTCATTAAGTTTGAGAGAGAGAAAGATATTGTTCAGTTCATTCTTAAGCCTGTGGTTTAGTCTTTCTTGCTTTTCAGATAAGTATCTGTTTATCTGTTTTATGGAGTTGATCCCTGATTTGAATGCTCATCTTTGTCCCCAGAGTTCAGAGAGATTTTGGAAAAATTCATTCTGTTCTCAGGCAGCTTTCCTTCTTGGTTGTCTGTCCCACATAGTTTTATAATTTTGCAGATGGATCAATGGGAAAACAATCCCTGAGTCTATTTTAGTATTGTATCCATCCATTTTTATTCCTCAGGACACTAATTTAACCTTTTCTTCTTCATAAGACAATCACATCTCTTATAGTTTTTCTGAAACTACCAGAGGATTTAGTTCAAAGCCTGGATTTTCCACATATTTTCTCTTTGCCAATTTCCTTATTATTAAGTAGCAATAAAAATTCTTAGCTGAGCCCTTTGAAGCCCCCGTCTGTGTAATTTATGTGTCTCTGCAATACAGGTTACATCTGCCCTATTTTCTGTATAAATGAATGCATTTTTATAAACTAGCTGTCCTAGTCAGTCCTGATGGACTGCTTAGTCTAATCAAAATTATGGTAACATGCCTGTGGGAGAAATTTACATTTTAAAATGCCATAGTGAGAGTTTCAAAATGGTGGCCTAGAGGGTGGCTGCATTTAATGTTGCTCCAGGACTCAGGATTCAAAAGAGGAGAAATTGAGAAACTTGAGACCAACTCAAAGCAGCCGGTGAGTCTCTCCCATTGGGGAGGCATCCCGGATGGGACGGTAGTCCCGGAACGCAGGGAACTTGTGAAGTAGAGCTGCCGGCAAGACGCCCCTCCCCCCGCTGGAGCAGTGAATGTGGACAACTGGGAGCATCGTAAAGGAGGCCGCTCAGCACAGCACTGGGACTCAGAGCAACCACTGGGGCTCCGGTGGCTGCCCAGGGGAGGAGTGGCAAGGAGAGCTATGTGGACTCAGCACACCAGGGCCTGCCCTGAGGAGGAGGAGGAGGAGTGTGGCTGCTTGGAATCAGAGTGACTATACCAGAGCTACAGGCACTTGCCAGAGGAAAAGTGACATGGTGAGCTGTTTGGACTTAGACCGACCGCTTCTGAACACTGGACCTGCCCTGAGGACAAAGAGGAGGAGGAGCGTGGCCGCTTGGATTTGGAGTGGTTATACCAGAGCTACAGTCGGTTGCCAGAGGAGGGGCTGCTTGGCAAGCTGTTTGGACTCAGACCACTTCTGAACACTGGGGCCTGCCTGGAGGAGGAGGAGGAGGAGAGCGGTGAGTCGTGTGGACTCGCAGTGACTGCATTAGAGCTCCAGGCAGCTGATCAGAGGAGGAGGTGATTGGTGAGTTGTTTGGACTTAAAGCAACCACTCCTGAACACAGGGGGGCTGCCTGGAGGAGAAGCGCAGTGGGTCGCTTGGTCTCGAGTGGCCACACCAGAGCTCCGGGAAGTTGCCCAGAGGACACGTGCAGCAGGTCACATGGATTCAGAGCCACTCAAAGTGACCACTCCTGAACACCGGGGGGGTTACCTGGAGGAGGAGGAGGAACAGGGAGGGTCATTTGGACTCGGAGGAAGTGATTGACCCAGGCTATGGGTGGTTGGTGGGAGGAGGCACACAGTGAGTTGCCTGGTCTCCTAGTGACCACACCAGAATACTGGGTGGCTGTCTGGAGGAAGAGGTGTGTGGCAAGTCTCTGGGACTCAGAACGATTGTATGGGTCCCCAGGTGGCTGCTCAGAGGAGAGGCCGCATAGCTAGGTGATTAGGTGCACAGCAGGTGCCAGGATCTAGGAGGCTTCTTGTTGGAAGAGCCACACAGAGACAAGCTTAGGGGCAGAGCAAAGGTTCCAGGACTGTGGGCAGATTCTCTGAGGAGGGGCAGGCTAAGGAGATTCATCTGTGAAGGATGAGGCTCCCAGGCCCAGGAGGTAGGGCCGGGCCCCTAGGAACTTTGCAGAGGAAGGCAGCCCAGCCCACGCGGTAGCTGTAAATTGAGGGGAACCTATAGGAGGGAACTGACCAGCGAGACTTCCCCACCAGTGAGTCTTTCCTGGCAGGTGAGGTTTCCCCACAAGGACGGTAAAACCAGAGACACAGGCCCAAACAGGCCTTGACTCAGCCCACACCCTAGTTCCCCTTTGGATGACCATTGGTCAACAAGTGGAGGCACCTCTAATCACTAGCAGAGAATATACCCCACCTGGAGGCCACCACTCCTAGAGAGGCAGATTCCTTGTGGAGCACCGCATTATCAACTTCCTCCAAGACTTCAGCCTACTGAAGGCTAAGAGGGGATATATATAGAAATCTTCAGGGACATTGTAAGTCAATAAAGGAAATCTGCAATATCTCAGCAGTCCACTGATACCTGAACAATATGAGAAAAAAAGGAAAGAAAATGCTGCAAACAAATCTAGATCTTACATCAATAAAACCCAATGACAGCATGGCAGAAGAAATGACAGAAAAGAAGTTCAGATTGTACATAATTAAAATGATCAGGGAAGCAAACGATGAGATGAGAGCCAATGCAGGCATTAAATGGTCATACCAATAGACAGTTAAAAGAGCAAATACAGGAAGCAAAAGATCATCTCAATAAAGAGTTAGAGATATTGGAAAAAAAAAACAAACAGAAATCCTTGACATGAAGGAAACAATAAACCAAATTAAGGACTCCATAGAAAGCATATCCACTAGGATAGAACACCTGGAAGACAGAACCTCAGACATTGAAGACAAAATATTTAACCTTAAAAACAAAGTTGAACAAACAGAGAAGATGGTAAGAAATCATGAACAGAATCTCCAAGAACTATGGGATATCATGAAAAAGCCAAATTTAAGAATTATTCGGATTGAGGAAGGCTTAGAGAAACAAACCAAAGAAATGAACAATCTATTCAATGAAATAATATCAGAATATTTCCCAAATCTGAAGAATGAAATGGAAAATCAAGTTCAAGAGGCTTATAGGACTCCAAATACACAAAGTTACAACAGACCCACACCAAGGCACATTACAATGAAAATGCCTAACATACAAAATAATGACAGAATTTTAAAGGCTGTGAGAGAAAAGAACCAAATTACATTCAGGGGGAAACCAAGACGGATATCAGCAGATTTTCAATCCAGACCCTAAAAGCTAGAAGGGCCTGGAACAACATTTTTCAAGCCCTGAAAGAAAATGGATGCCAACCAAGAATCTTATACCCAGCAAAACTTACCTTCAAATTTGACGATGAAATAAAATCCTTCCATGATAAACAAAAGCTAAAAGAATTTACAAAAAGAAAGCCAGCATTACAGAACATTCTCAGCAAAAGAATCCATGAGGAAGAGATGAAAAACAAAGAAGCAAATCAGCAAAGGAGTAATTATCCTAAAGTAATTGTCAAATAAAGAAGAACCAAGTCGTGTGAAATAAATAAATAAATAATTTTTAAAAAATGAACAAAATGACCGGGAAACCAAATCATATCTCAATAATAACCCTGAATGTTAATGGCCTGAATTCATCAATCAAAAGACATAGACTAGCAGATTGCATTAAAAAGAAAGATCCAACAATATGTTGCCTGCAAGAGACTCACCTCATAGAAAAAGATACCCATAGACTAAAGGTGAAAGGATGGGGAAAAACATACCATGCACATGGACTCAGCAAAAAAGCTGGAGTATCCATCCTCATTTTAGATAATGTGGACTTCAAGCCAAAGATAGTCAGAAGGGATAAAGAAGGTCATTTCATACTGCTAAAGGAAGCATAAATCAGCAAGATGTAACAATCATAAACATCTATGCCCGAAACAGTGGCTCATCCATATATGTCAAACAAATCCTTCTCAATTTCAGAAACCAAATAGACCATAACACAATAATACTAGGTGATCTTAACACGCCTCTCTCACCACTGGACAGATCTTCCAGACAAAAATTGAACAAAGAAATCATAGATCTCAATAACTCAATCAATAATTTAGACTTCACGGTATTTATTGAATATACCATCCAACCAAGAGTGAATACACTTTCTTCTCAGGAGAACATGGATCCTTTTCTAAAATAGACCGTATATTATGCCACAAAGCTAATGTTAGCAAATACAAGAAGATAGAGACACTACCATGTATTCTATCAGATCATAATGGATTGAAGGTAGAAATAAATGAAGGAGAAAAACACAGAATGTATTCCAACATATGGAGATTAAACAATATGCTATTATATGATGAATTGATAACAGAAGATATTAGGAAGGAAATTAAAAAATTCTTAGAGGTAAATGAGAACAAAGAAACATCATATCAAAATCTCTGGGACACTATGAAAGCAGAACTTAGAGGGAAATTTATTTCATGGAGCGCATTTAATAAAAGAAGTAAAACTCAAAAAATAAACAAACTAACACTACAGCTGAAAGCCCTAGCAAAAGAAGAACAGACCAGCACCAAAAGTAGTAGAAGACAGGAAATAGTTAAACTCAGAGCTGAAATAAATGAAATGGAAACAAAAGAAACAATACAAAAAATTGACAAAATAAATCGTTGGTTCTTTGAAAAAATAAACAAAATTGATAAACCTTTAGCCACACTAACAAAGAGAAGACGAAAGAAAACCCAAATCATTAAAATTGAGAATGAACAAGGAAATATCACAACAGACAGGATTGAAATAAAAAACATAATTAGAAGCTATTTTGAAAATCCATACTTCAACAAAACAGAAAACCTCGAAGAGATCAATAGGTTTCTAGAGACATATAAATTGCCTAAACTGAATGAGGAGGACATACAGAATTTAAATAGAAAAATTTCAAGTACTGAAATAGAAGAAGTCATCAAAAGCCTACCAACAAAGAAAAGTCCGCGACCAGATGGGTTCTCAACCGAGTTCTACAAAACCATTAAGGAAGAGCTCATTCCAATACTTCTCAAAGTATTCCATAAAATAGAAGAGGAGGGAACCCTCCCAAACTCATTCTTGAAGCCAATATCACACTGATACCTAAACCAGACTGAGACTCATCAAGGAAAGAAAATTTCAGACCAATATCCTTAATGAACATTGATGCCAAAATTCTCAACAAAATTTTAGCAAATAACATACAAAAACATATTAAAAAGATAGTGCACCATGATCAAGTGGGTTTCATCCCAGGGATGCAAGGTTGGTTCAACATCAGGAAATCAATGTGTCATTCACCATATCAGTAGACTTAAAGTCAAGAATCAAATGATTATTTCAATAGATGCAGAAAAAGCATTTGATAAAATACAGCACCCCTTCATGCTCAAAACACTAGAGAAAATAGGGATAGTGGGAACATTCCTTAACATTGTAAAGGCCATTTATGCTAAGCCCATAGCTAATATCATTCTAAATGGTGAAAAACTGAAAGCCTTCCCCCTAAAAACTGGAACAAGGCAGGGATGCCCTCTTTCACCACTTCTATTCAACATCGTTCTTGAGACTCTGGCCAGAGGAATTAGACAAACCAAAGAAATTAAAGGGATACGGATTTGAAAAGAAGAACTCAAACTATCCCTGTTCGCTGATGACATGATTATATATTTAGAGGAACCTGGAAATTCCACCAGAAAACTCTTAGAACTCATAAGTGAATGCAGTAAAGTAGCAGGTTACAAGATCAATGCTCATAAATCCAAAGCATTTTTATACATAAGTGATGAATCTTCAGAAAGAGAAATTAGGAAAACTACCCCATTCACAATAGCTTCGAAAAAAATAAAATACTTGGGAATCAATCTCACAAAAGAGGTGAAAGACATCTACAATGAGAACTCTACAATACTAAAGAAAGAAATTAAAGAACACCTTAGGAGATGGAAAGATCTTCCATGTTCTTTGATAGGAAGAATTAATATTGTCAAAATGGCCATACTACCTAAAGTGCTATACAAATTCAATGCAATTCCAATTAAAATCCCAACGACGTACCTTACAGAAATAGAGCAAGCAATTATGAAATTCATCTGGAAGAATAGGAAACCCAGAATAGCTTAAGCAATCCATAGCAGGAAGAGTGAAACAGGGGGTATTGCAATACCAGATCTTCAACTATACTACAAAGCAATAGTAACAAAAACAGCAAGAAGTAACAAAATAGAAAGGTAGATCAATGGTACAGAATAGACGACACGGACACAAACCTAAATAAATACAATTTTCTCATACTAGACAAAGGGGCCAAAACTATGCAATGGAGAAAAGATAGACTCTTCAACAAATGGTGCTGGGAGAATTGGAAATCCATATGCAACACAATGAAACTAAACCCATATCTCTCACCATGCACGAAACTAAAATCAAAATGGATTAAGGACCTCAGAATCAGACCAGAGACCCTGCAGATTATAGAAGAAAAAGTAGGTCCAGATCTTCAACATGTTGGCTTAGGACCAGACTTCCTTAACAGGACTCCCATAGCACAAGAAATAAAATCAAGAATCAATAACTGGGATAGATTCAAACTAAATAGCTTTCTCTCAGCAACAGAAACTATCAGCAATGCGAAGAAAGAGCCTACAGAGTGGGAGAATATCTTTGCCAATCATACTTCAGATAGAGCACTAATCTTGAGAATCTATAAAGAACTCAAAAAACTCTATTCCAAGAATTCAAATAATCCATTCGACAAATGGGTAAGGAAATGAATAGACACATCACAGATGAAGATCTACAGTCAATCAAAAACATATAGAAAAATGTTCAACATCTTTAGTAATAAGAGAAATGCAAATCAAAACCACCCTAAGATTCCATCTCACCCCAATTAGAATGGTGATTATCAAGAATACGAGCAACAATAGGTGTTGGCGAGGATGTGGGGAGAAAGGTGCACTCATACATTGCTGGTGGGACTGCAAATTAGTGCAGCCACTATGGAAAGCTGTGTGGAGATTCCTTAGAAAACTTGGAATGGACCCTCCATTTGACCCAGCTATCCCACTCCTTGGCCTATACCCAAAGGACTTAAAATCAGCATACTACAGAGATGCAGCCACATCAATGTTCATAGCTACTCAATTCACAATAGCCAGACTGTGGAACCAACCTAGATGCCCTTCAATTGATGAGTGGATAAATAAGCTGTGGTATATATATACAATGGAATATTACTCAGCCATAAAGAATGATAAAATTATGGCTTTTGCAGGCAAATGGATGAAATTGGAGAATATCATGGTGATATAAGCCAATCTCAAAAAACCAAAGTTCTAATGATATCACTAATAAGTGGATGATGACACATAATGGGGGGAGGGAAGGGTTAGTGTTAGTGTTTGAGTTAGGGTTAGGGAGGGGGCAAGTATGGATGAAGGAAGCACTGTATAGAGGGAAAAGATGGGTGGGAGGGGTGGGGGGAGGGAAAAAATAACAGAATGAATCAAAGAACATTATGTAAATTTATGATTACACAAATGGTATGCCTTTACGCCATGTACAAACAGAGAAACAACATGTATCCCATTTGTTTACAATAAAATAAAATAAAAAAAGAAAGAAAAGAAAATGCCATAGTGAAATTACAATGCTTTAATCTATTAATAAATATTCCCTGTGTATTATGAATACTCTTTAAAACTCAGTTATAAAGCAATATCTAAGCTTTATATGTCTATAGAATATATGTAGGTATTATTCTTGGAAAAGAATATTCAATAAATTCAAGATTTAAAATCACCATAAATTATCAAAATAATTTCAATTAATTACCAATTTGATTGTAGGTGATTAGATTTGAAAAAGTTTGTCAAGACTATTAGAAGAATAAACATGAGAACCTACACGGGAACTAATATAAAAAGATATTATATATTGAAAAACTACCCCTGTTAGGTATTAAGATACATAGTTATTACAGTAGCGTGATAGCAAAGATCACATAAGCAGAATGAACTTGAATACAAGACTGCTATTTACACAAAAATGGCACAGTCATTTCTTGAAGTTTGATATTTCAATTAATAGAAGTGATTAAGTATTATAATATGTAATAAATATCAACTCTTATATACTATGCTTCAGACATGAACCAAAATTATACATACATGAAATAAGAAAAAAAAAAAAAAACCAAAGTTCCTATGCACTGTAGAAGAGAAAAATATCTCATTTATTTGTAAAATTAACACAGTTTAGGCTTTTAGTTCAATACCCAAAAACTGAAAACAATTATGGAAAATATATTTTAAGTAATAAGAATTTAAAATATATTTTGAGGAGCAACCAAGTTGAACAATGTGAGAATGGTCCAAATATTAAAAAGAATGCAGAGTAATTCTATTCTTTAAAAAGATCTTATATATCCTTAGTGACAAGAAGGAAAGATATGACAAGGTCTCAATATGTAAACATAGCTGAACTTTAGGTTGTACAAAAGCAGAAAGTGAAGGCTAATGAATAATTTTATTGAAAGTATACCAAGATACACAGAGAGAGAGAGAGAGAGAGAGAGAGAGAAAGAGAGCCTGTACACAAAAGGTAGAGGCTCATTCGTTCTAATCCCTTCATGAAATTTCCATACAATTATTGATTGATTACAAAGAAAACCAAAATAAAATTTAGAGGTAGGTAACAAACTGCCAATTTCAGCACTGTATGGAATAATTGACCTCGTACCAATAGAGAAGTAAGCTCATAACACACTATAAAAAATAATGCCAAAGAGGTTCTATTTAGATAATTCCACCTTAAAAGGCAGAATGCTTATTCTTTCCAAGTCCATATGGAAAAAATCTTATGCTGGAGAATGTGTTGCATCATCAAATAAGCCTTAATAAATTACAGGAATCTAAATAATGCAGTTTTTGTATCCAAACAGAAAAAGATTCATTAAATGAATAGTACTGGTGTTAAAAAATGTCAAATCCTACAACACATTTCAAAATAATCAGTGACTGAAGAATAATTCATATCATCAATTAAACATTTCAAGATGAATGAAACAAAAACAAAACCAAGGAGCATATATAATTTATAGCATGAGGTTTGAAATGAATTCAGTACTCATTTCAAAAGCAGAGCTTAAAGAAAGTGAATTCTATAAATTCCTATATTAAAAAAGAGAAATATCAAATCAATAACCTAAATTTTCACCATAAGAAATAGTCAAAAAGGACAAAAGAAGAATCCTAGAGCAAGCTGAATCTAGAAAAAAAGAAATTTGAGAACAAAAATAAATAGTATAAAAATATAAAGAAGAAATTTAATAATGCAAAACTTGTTTTGTTGAAGGAAAGTTCAAAAGTTAAACAAGAATGATTTTCTAAAAAGAAGATACTACAGTTACTAAAATAAGGAAAGAGATTGTAACTACAGACTTATGTTAAGAAAAATTTTAAGAAAAGGAATATTTGGAAAAATGTTTCTCACAAAGTAAAAAATAAGATGAAAGGGAAAAAAGTCCTAGTAAGACACAAAATACTGAAGAAGACAGACGAAATAGGAGGACAGACAAGACCCAAAAATGCAGAGCATGGAATGATAATATAAAATATTTTTTCAAAGAATAAGCCCATGTCCCAACTATTTTACTAATGAATAAACAATAGCAAAATAGAAATAATACTTTACAAAGTCTTAAAAAAAAAAAATGCAGCAGAATATGTCCCAAATAAGTACATGTTAGTAAAACCCTGATGCCAAAATCAAAGACATCCCAAGCAATCTAAAAATACAGGTAAAAATTCATAAAAGTTTGACAATGATGTCTAAAATAATACTAAAAATGATGAGCAACAAAATGATTATAAGGGAAGGTGAAATGGAATTTATCATAGGAAAGAAAATTTATTTTCACATTGAACAATCAAAACAGTAACTTATTCTATGGAATGAATTGTTTCCCCTAAAAATCCTCCATGTCAGTGGATATAGAAATTCTAACACATAATTTAGATTATATTAGGATATAGGCATTATAGGATGCAATTTATGTAAGAGAGATTATAAATGTGGGTTCTAATTAAAAAGATTGGCAGTCTTCCAAGAAGTGTTCTAGAATTCTTCTTTATGTTTGAATGTCTATGCCAAGGAAATATCAACTGAGACATAATGAAAGAGTGTCCATATGAAATTCAAAAAGGGAGACCTCACCAAACAATAAACAAGGTGGTGTTTTGACCTTTGTCTTTTATCCTCAATAACTAAAAAAATAAATTATTGTTGCCTAAGACACCTCAACTAAGGCATTTGTTATTGCAACCCAAGATGACAAAGACACCATATTGATAGAATTAAGGGTAAATTAACACCATGTAAACAGAGACAGAAAAAGTGCTTGTTAACTTCCAGCATCTATTCATGATAAAAAATAAATGAACACATTAGGAATAGAAGTACAATTCCACAGTCAAAGAGAAGATACTTCAAAAAAAAAAGTCTCACCTAATTCCCCTTCTGAGCCCTGTGACACTCAAATAATATTCTTATTGTTCTTTTTTAGAAACTGACATAATATCTCTGTGGCCACTAATACTGACATTATATCCTCACTGTGATCTTTGACACTCACCTTATTTTCTAAAATGACTTTGGACACTTCCATTTATCTTCACTTGTGCCTCTGATACTCAACTAATTTCCTCACTTGATGTGTGACACTCACATGATACCCTCACTGTGAGTCTGAAAGTCACATAATATCCCCACATGACCTCTGACACTCACACAATGCCCTTACTGTGACCTCTTATAATCACAGTATAACCTCACTGGGACCTCTCTTACTTATGTAATACCCTCACTTTGGATTATGACATTTACAAATATCCTCACTAGACCTCTGACACTAATGTAATATTCTGAATTTGACCACTTATGCTCAAATAATAACCTCCCTGTAATCTCAGACACTCATATTATGCACTCAATATGACCTCTGACACAGACATTATATCCTTAATTGGATATAATAACACATAATATCATCATTGTTATATCTGACACATAATAACTATACTGTGACCTCTGACACTCACATAATACCCTCACTGTACCCTCTGACACTCACATTAATCCCCAATTTTTGTCTCTGACAATCACATAATACACATATTTTGACCTCAGACACAGACTACTACCACTCTGGTCTCTGTCACTCACATAATATCACACTGTGTCCTCTGAAAGTCACATAAATATTATCACTGGGTCCTCTGACACATAAAATATCCTCATTTGCCCTCTTGAGATTGACATAATACCATAATTGTGATGTTTGAAACTGATATATCCTCTCTGTGAATTCTTGCACTCAAAATATCATCATTTTGGTCTCTGATACTGACACAGTATCCTTATTCTAACCTGTGATACTCACATTATACCCACAGATTGGCCTCCTATACTCACATACTACCCTCAATGTGACTTGTCATGCACACAATACTTTTGTGACCTGAGACCCTCACATCATGCTTGCAATGTACCTTCTGACACTCATATAATTTACACATTGGGTCTCTGATATTCATATAATATATTCAATTGGCCTCTGACACTCACATACTATTCTAATTGTGACCTCTGTCACTCACTTAATATACTCACTGTTGTCCCTGATATTCATATAATGTCCTCACTTCGCATCTGACACTCACAAAATGCCATCACTATTACCTCGACACTCCTATAATACCCTCAATGTGTCCTCTAATACTCACCAAATACCTTCAATTTGACCTTATGCACTCACATAATTGTCACCTATGATGCTCACGTAATACACTCACTGAGGTCCAGGACAGTCACTATGATTTAAGACACTCATAATATCCTCAAGCTAGTCCCTGATGTGACTAAATATCCTCACTATGGCCACTGACACCCACATAATTTCCACAGTGTTGTCCCTTTGATTGACAGTATATTCCAAATGTAGGCTTTCACACTCATACAATATCCTTTCTGGGACAGTTTCCACTCACATAATATTCTCATTTTGTTCTGACACTCATCACTGTGGCCTCTGACATTTACATAATATACACAATTAAATCTCTGATATTTACTTAGTACCCTCACTCTAGCCTCTGAAATTCACAAAATATCATTACAATGGTCTCTGACATTCACATAATACCCTCAATGAGGCTGCTGATATTAATATAATACCCTCACTGTGGCCAATAAGACTCACATAATTCCCTCACTGTAGCCTCTGACACTCACATAATATCATCACTCTCACCACTGACACATAATATTCTCAATGTTACTACTGTGAACACTGTCACTCATTGAGTATTTTCCCTGAGGCCTCTGATAGTCAGTAAACAAAATCTGGCCTCTGTCACTGATATAATGTCATCAGTGTGTCCTCAGACATTTATATAAAATCCTCACTGTGCCTTCTGACACACAATATCCTCACTATGGTCTTTGACTCTCACATAATATTCTGTGTCCTCTGACACTCATGTAATACCCTCACTGTTGCCATGAAAATCACACAATACCTTCCCTTGATCTGACTCAAAAACTTCCCTCACTGTTTCCTTGATACACACATTAAAACCTGATTATGGCCTCTGACACTCACATATAAACCTCAATGTTGCATCTGGCTTTCACATAAATCTTCACTGTGACCTCTGAAATTTACAAAATAACATGTGATTTCTCACACTCACATAATAGCCTCACTTTGGACTCTGACATTCACATAATATCCTCACTATATATAATTACATGCACATAATGTCCATACTGCAACCTCTGACTTTTACAGAATACTTTTCCTCTGGTCTTTGAAAAATATAAAATTTCCTCCATGTGGCCTCTGGAACTCACATTACACCCTCACTATTACATGTGACACTTAAATAAATTACATGTGACCTTGTTTGGTCTCTGATATTTATATAATATTCTTACTCTGGCCTCAGATTTTCACATAGTATTCTCACTCTGACCACTAACCTTGACAAACTGTCCTTACTGTAGCCACAGAAATCCAGATATTACCCTCACGCTGGCTTCTGACATATGATATCATCACTCTGGCAGATCACATTCACATAATATCTTTAGTCTGGCTACCAACACTCAAAAACACCTTTATGATGCCTCTGACACTCTGGTTATTACCTCACTATAGCCACTGACACAGAATATCCTTATATGGTCTATGACACTTACTTATCCTCCTTATGGTCCCTTTTGCATAATATTCTCCCTTGACCTCTAACACTTACATAATAACTTCACTGCAGCCTAAAATGCTAACAAAGTATTTCCCCTGTGAACTTTCACATTCATATACAATCCTCACTTGACCACTTTTGAAAAATACCATTTACTTTTTAAAGGTTAACATGTAAATTACAGAAAAAATAAAAGTGAAAGCAAAAAACAAAGTTATTAATTTGCAAGCAGCTTACTTGGACATGCCTGCCAGGTCATGAGTATACATAAACAACAGCACATTTTATGTGACTGAGATCATTGTGATTATCGTGCTTTCCACATGAATATTCACCAAAACAAAATCTAATACCACTTACATACACATAATATCATAACTCTGACACAAGAAACATAAATACCCTCATTCTGACTTCTGACACTCATATAATGTTTACATTTGACCTCTCACATTACATAATATCCTCACTGTGGAGCATGACATTCACATAATACACTCCCTGTGACTGAATATACTAATGCCATTAATTTGACCGCTGACACTCCCATATCCTTAGTATGTATTGTGTCCTTTAGTATTAACATAATATTCATACATTAGAATTTAGAACTAATACAGTAGTTGTCCTTTGGCTTTTAATGCCAACATATTGTCAATCATTTTACATCCAAAATTAAGAGTTTCCCAGAGTCCTTTTAAATTTATGTAATATCGAATATGTGGCCTCTGAAACTCATATAAAAACTGTCCTTTGGTGCTGGGTTTGTGGCTTACTGTTAGAGCACTTGCCTATCACAAGTGAGGCACTGAGTTCAATCCTAAGCAACACATAAATAAATAAAATTAAATTTAAAAAAGAATTTCTTTATTTTTTAAACTGTCCCTTGTTCTTTTTACACTGATATTATATACATAGTATAGCATTAAAAATGCTGTAATCACTAACCTCTGGCTGTTCATACTAAAATGATTTTCATTCTATAAAATCTAAACTAAGAGAATAGCTGCCTGGCCTGGAACCCTCAATAAGAATGTGATAAATTTGTTGTTCCCTCTAAAACTAATAGCTGTCATGTGGTCTTTAATGCTAAAGAAATATTCTTACTATTCCACATTAAACTAATATAGTAGATTCCCTGGGACCTTAAAGATAATTATAATATCCATAGTGACCATCTAAAACACATATAATAACTCCCTGTAGAATTCAATAATAATACAATATTCCTATTTTTGCTGTTTCATGTCCTTTTTTTTAACAATATATGCATACAATAGCATAGAAAACTATACAAGAGCTGTTCTGTTCTTCAATATTAATATAATTTGTCTGATATTACAACATCAGAAATAGATATCACAGTCATTCAGAGTACTCAAATACTAATGTAATATCCAAAAATAGTATCAAATACAAATATAGAAGCTGTGCTGTGGCCTCTAAATCTAATGTGTTATTAAATAGCCTAGCATCTAAAATGAATATACTAGCTTCCCTCTACCTTGAAATAATAATACGGCCTCCACATTATCACCTAAAAACCCTATGAAATATATATCCTGTAGAATTTAATTTTTTAATATGCCATCTTTTCTATAAACCCTGAAACCAATATAATAACTTACTTGTGGATTTTAATATTCATTTAATATCTTTGATATAACATCTAAAACTAGTAAACAGGTGCTCTGTAGCATTTAACATTAGCATATTTATACATTGTTGTTTCAAATACAATGTTGCACCATTCAGTTATTTTTAGTTTTTTAATTTGAAAAATTCTTGGTAAATGGCTGGCTTTTGGTTTGGTGATCCTCCTACTTCAATTACTCAGGTAACATGAGTCACTGTACCTGACTAGAACAATTTTTCTTTTCTTTTTTTTTTTGTGGGGGGGGGGGTACCAGCAATTGAACCCAAGGATACTAAACCACTGAGAAACACCTCAATCACTTCTTATTTTTTTTATTTTGAGAAAGGATCTTGCTAAGTTGCTCAGGGCCTCACTAAGTAGCTGACGCAGGCTGTGCCACAGCCTCCCAACCCTCTGGGATTATAAGCATGTACCACAACATTTGGCTAGGACATATTCTTTTAAAAATAGTTATTGACTAAACTTTACACATTAATTTATATGTAGTTGTGAGAATTGAGCCCAGTGCCTCACACATGCAAGGCAAGTACTATACAACTGAGCCACAACCTCAACCCCAGTAAATAGTCTTAATGAGTATTTGACTCCAAGACATACCTCATTTTTAAAAAAGCTATGAATCAAATAAAATGAACCTACTTTTCTGAGAACTAGTTACTATTTTAGATTGCATATTTTCTGAAATATTTTAATATTATTTATTAAAACTTGCTTAGTTTGTAACCTGGTGAAATTTTTACAATATCTAATTGTTTTCAAGTAGTATATTTTGTTTCCTTTAATAACATTCCCCCTTTTTTTTAAATAGTAACTTTGACAGGTAGTGAAGAAGAAAAAAGAGAAATTGTTGAATTTCTTCTTTACCAGACCTTCTAGATATAATACTTGAGGGCATCATAATAGACATTGAGGTGATTACAGGTAGCAAGGACTACCACAATCTTTTATTGCATATTCCCTTGCTTTCATTAATAACATTGACAGAAATTCTGCATCATTTTTGGTCAGTGCCTGATAATTGCTTCCATCACATTCTTATGTAGTTTAGGTTTGTTGTTATTAGCATAAAAATTATTTTACACTATAGAGAAGTGTAGGGCTGGAGAGATAGCTCAGTTGGTAGAGTGCTTGCCTTGCAAGCACAAGGCCCTGGGTTCAATCCACAGCACTGCAAAAAAAATTAATAAGTGAAGTGTAGATGTTTTTCTAAAGTACCTGCAAGAATAGAGAATTGAGTCCATCAGATTTTTTAAATGTTTAATTTTTAATTTTTTTAAGAATTATTTCATACCATTTTTCCTAAAATTTTAAGTATAAAATTATCATATGAAGCAGCAATTCTGTTCCTAGGGTTACACTCAAAATAGTTGAAACAGGTTTACAAAGACTTGTTCATATTATTTGCTATTTATAACTAAATAACTTTTATTTTTGGTACCAGGGATTGGACCCAGGGGCACTTAAATGCTGAGTCACATCCTGAACCTTTTTTTTTATATTTAATTTTAAGACAGGGTCTTGACAGGATACTTAGATCCTGGCTAGGTTGCTGCGGTTGTCTTTGAACTTGAGATTCTTCTGCCTCGGCCTCTTGAACTGCTGGGATTATAGAGATGCACCACTGCACCTACCCTAAATAACTTTGAAGTATTATATTTTAGGAATGTTTCTGCTTGGTAGTAGACCTATTTTTGTTAAAGATTCTTTATATTAAAATCTCAAATTTGGGACAATAATTTCATAGTCTCTGTATAAATGATACTTAAGTTATTTTGTTTAATTCACTAATAGGCACACTTTTTGGATGTCTTTCAATAGGAATATAAGTTCATTTAGGCAAGGATTATACCTTTTATATTCTATAGCATGCTTAATCATAAAGCACATACTAGGTAGTAAATTCATGAATGAATAGATGTAAACAATCTTGAGAGTTAAAGTAAGCAAATGGATAAAATAAGTATATTAATTTTGTGATTATCTACTAATTTTTATTACATGAGAAAGGGATAGATATTAGATAAATTAAAATATTTCTAATTTTTTTATGTGATGCTGGGAATTGAACCCAGTACCTAACACATGCTAGACAAGTGCTTCCCCACTGTGCCACAACCCCAGTTCTCTAATATTTTTATAAATATTTTTCATAGAAATTATTTTAACTCTACTGGTATGTGCAGATAGTCCTAGATATAAGATTATATGTGGTGATCTCTGTTACAACTTTAGTTTTGTATTTTACTTTCTCAATCCTTCCCATGTGATCCAGAATCTTAGCTGATGATGGAAAAAATTTCAAATACTGTGAAACCACAGAGCCTGTGGTGAAGACTGGCAGGCCCCCACTGTCTCACAGCATGCATTCCTCTTTCCCACTTCCATGGGTCTTTCAAGAAACACCTGTTGCAGAGACTCCACAGTGTTACTGGAGGAAGCTTGGCTCCATCAAGGTAATGCCCAGAAATGGAAGCAAATTTAGTAATTTGAATATTTGTGTATTTTATTTATCTTTCTGATTGTAGAACATGCATGTTGTTAGATTTTATTCTGCCAGCTTGTGTTATCTGCTACCTTTGCCAGTTTAAAAAAATTAAGAGTAGAAAGGACATCAGAAAGATTTAAAATTCTAGAGAGGGTATTTTTGATACTACAGAGAAGTAATATTGGAATACCTGTCCATCAGAAAGGATCCAAATCCCATAAGAAGTTCATGCAGAATTTCAAAATGATTGGCAGCTTAGGGTGGTACCTAATTTAGGATCATACCTCCTTAATGCTTGAAATAATCACTATAGACTCATACATTAATTAGATTATCACCTCAGTTGTTACTCTTTTGTTTTTATGTCCTTTTAAATATCCAGGAAAATATATATATCTGAAACTTTCTATTTTATGCCTACTTCCCTGATCACTTTTGGTGGTGTCTATTTTTAAACTTTTCAGAATACTTTTTAGTTGCAGATGGGCACAAGGCCTTTATTTTATTTATTTATTTTTATGTGGTAAGGAGTGAACCCAAGTGCCCCACATGTGCTGGGCACACACAGTACCACTGAGCCACAACCACAGCCCTGGTGAATGTTTTTAAAAATTCATGTTTGGTTTGACTTTTGCACCGTGTTATGTTTTTAAATATAACAATTCAAAATTTCTTGAAATTTTTTTGAGTACCAGGATTGAACTCAAGGGCAATCGACCACTGAGCCACAGCCCCCGTCCTATTTTATATTTTATTTAGAGACAGGGTCTCACTGATTTGCTTAGTGTATCACTTTTTCTGAGACTGGCTTTGAACTCACCATCCTCCTGCCTTGGTATTACAGGTGTTTGCCACCACACTCAGCTAAACAGAACAATTTTATTGTTTCATTAGATAATTATATTTACTGAAGTTTTTGAGCATTTTTTCTACTGATTGCATTTTTTCCTGCTATTATTTCCTGATGTGTTTCATGAAATTTTGGAATATGAACTCATGAAGTTTTTATCTGTGGGTAACTGGTATACCAAATAGTGTGCTGCAGTCAGCTCACACTAAGAGATGATTCTTAAATTTTTAGCAATTTTGCCTGTTAAACATGGCTATTATTAATGTTTAATCATATGAACTTATAATTATGGTAAATTCAGAAAAAAAGTAATGAATATGCAAGTGTAGTTATTTCTGATTGTTCTAGTGCTTTTTACTACTGTTATCTATTTGGTAAGAGTTACTTCTGTGGTATATTTATTGCAAAGTACCATGTAATGATGTGCTACTGCATGTTCTTCCCATTGTTACAGTTTCAGTGTCATGTTGGTAGCATGAAGTCTGCTATGGAGGACTGTTGTCAAAGAAAATCAGAAAACACTACAGGTCAGGGCTTGGCTGATTATTTGTTGATTGTCTAAACCAGGGTCTTGTTAGTACATTATTTGGTTTTGTAAACTGTAGTCTCTGTTGCATATTCTTTTCTTTGATTAGTAACATTTAAAATGCAAAAACAAAACAAAACAAAAAAACACGTTTTATTTAAAAAAGCATCTATTCTTGTACTGGACTCTTGGTCTAGATTTAAGAAAGCAATGTTGAAAGTGTTAGGAAATGAGGTGAAATTTAAATTTACTAGATCTCTAGCTATTATGTAGTGAATGGCAAAAAAAATTGAGCAAGTAAGTGTTCTTTTGGTTCTCAAAACTACCAATGAGCATTTGTGTTTGAATCAGCCTTGTTTGTTAATAACATAATAACTTCATTGTGTCAGGTGGTATTCAAATTTTTATTCATAATCTGAGACTATCAAACTTACCTCATAATTCTTTTGCAAGATACTTGTGTTTCTTTGAGGACTCAGTTGCAGTTTAGACACCCAAGGCTTTACCTTTTATCCCACCATTCACCTAAACCCAAGCACTTTCCTGCCAGTACCAGCAATCCCTACAAAGAAAGTTAAAGTCTCTCTATGCTTGAGAGCTCTTGGCTTTCAGTTATCTCTTTGTTAAATTTCTGCAAACAATGCTACTATGAATATGAGTATACAAATATCTGTTCAGGATTGTGCTTTCACTTCTTCTGGGTCAAGATTTGGGGGTGAATTGCTGGATCACATAGTAATTCTGTTTTTAACTTTTTGAGGAACCACTGTACAGTTTTTCATTTCAATCATATTATTTTACTTTCTGTACAATATTTTAATATTTAAAATTATATTTTACATAATTTTTTAATATTTGCTACATTGTGAGATTTTAATGGAAGAACTGTGTCTTAAACTCCTGGGTATTCACACAACTCCTAGATGATTGTGTCTCTACATTGAGCCTCCTTATATTTCTTATCTTACAAACACACACACACACACACACACACACACACACACCACCCTGCATCTCTTCTTCCTGCATTAGAAAGTGTTAAATTATTTGTTTCCCTTTATCCCTGTTACCTTATGCCTTAGCTCATGCCACCATCATCTCCCAAATTACCCCAAAAATCTCCTTATTTTTTTGGTCCTTCTTCCAGTCTTGCCCCTTTCACCCCATAAGTATTTATAATTTCCATCATTTTAATTTCATTTGAAATAAAATATCTAATAAATGTAAAATGTTCTCTAAGGCACTTTCTTAGTAATACCTGTATAAATGTACTTAATGGTAATTTACATGAATATGTATAAATGTATTCTTTTTAAATTCAGGAACTCCTCAAGAAACTTGGCCAAGTGTTTCTTCAAATGATGAATTCAAGAACTACAATTTTTAAAAATATAAATCACAGCCTCTAATTAACCATATACCCAGGGTTTTTTTTAATTAAAAAGGAAAAAATTATATGATTTTTTAAATTTTTTGAAGTATTTGTCACAATACAAATTCCACACAAACAATACAAACAATTCTTAAATATTTTGGGACCTAATGTAATTAAATTCCTCTCTTCCTTTTTCATATTGATTTTATAATTCAGTAAGGAAAAATTAGTGAAGTATGAAGTAGCATTGAGCTGTAAATAAAATGAGTGTAGAAGTTTTGTATTAGAACTCTACAGTTTATCCAGGTAGCTCCTTTTTCCAGAAAGAAAGCATTGATTAATGTGTTATTTGATACCATAAAGATCATGATATATTTTCATTTTGCTTTGTACAGAATTGTTCTCTATTTACTCAAAAACCACGTAAGTGTTAAAAGTAAAATTTTGACTCTGATGCTTATATCAGATGACCCATATGTATTTTGTTCAGCTTTACTGACATAATTTGTAATTGAAGAATATAAAGTATGACTCCACAACAAGATGTAATGTCCTGAATTTCAGTAGTTCAGTTGAAGTTTCTTCTCACAGCTACATCCAGATTTGTCTAAGACTCCTTGTAAAATTGTCTGAACATTTTGACTTGTACAATGAATTATATTTGCAGTAACATAGAATAACCCCTCAACTTTATTATCTATTAATATTTTTAAGTCACCAAAATATCAAATTAAGGATATTATCTATTTTAATTAAAAAATTCACATTGCTTACAACATTACACACTTCTTGTACTTCCACTTCTTCTCAAACTAGGGAAGTAAGAGGAAAACATTTCTGAAACCAGAAATATTTTTAAATATTTGTATGTACTGATATTTTTATTATTAGTATAATACCTGATATTCTCAGCTAGATATTCTTAGGAAGAATAGCCATGTGTGCTGACCTTTTTCTGTCTCTCCAAAGTAGTATAATTCTTATTTTCCTATATTTCATACACACACACACACACACACACACACACACACACACAAATACACACACATTATTGCCTATGGTAATGTTTAGTGTAGAAGGTTGAAGGCCTGTGAAGCAGAATATCCATGAACTTAGGTCCAAGCTTTTCAGTGCCTAGGGTTCTCTGGATATGTGCCAGAATGGCAAAGTGCTGAGGACTGGAAGAGTCTTAGAATGTCTAGGTTTGCAGGATCCCCAGGACCTACTTAGAACACTCAGGGGAGAATAGTTCTCTACTTGTAATGGTACTTTTGTCACTGAAAGGCAGTGAATAATACAACCTCTGATTTCTCAACCACAGATAATCCCATTAAAATAATCCCTACCTCCACTATTCCCAGTTATGTTAATTTCATAACTAAAATTAGCATTCTTTATTAACTATTGGCTTGGTCATCTTGATTAATGAAGTTATATGAAGTTATGCACACTTAAATTGAGCTTAGCACCTTCTAATACCCAGTGCTATAAAAATTTATTGAATGACTTGTCTCTGTGTTTATCTTGAAACAAACATATATTTTGGGGTCACTTTTCTTTGTTTTTACCCATATGATAGGAGAATGATGCTTTTATGCACTTGTCTTCATTTCAATACTGTGAAAATTGATGTAGTCATTAAACTCTCCTTATTATGGAGGTCACTTGGTTTTGAGACAGAATGATGGCTCAAATTCAACAGCTTTCATATTTTTCTTGTACATTGAAAATTTGAATTGAAGTTATTGCCTCTTTCTAAGGCAATGACAGGTTTAGCCTCTTTAGACTAAAATAGTTTTGAGTCTATTTGAACTCAACAAGTGTATCTGTTTCAGTGCACTTAAATTTAGCAAAGAAAAACACTTAGGAAATAGTTTTAGCTGAAAATTTCTATCAGCTAAGATAAAAATTGCCACATTTTTTATTGTTATATCTAGGTTAGACTCTGAAGGAATTGACTTGTTAACAAAATTTCTACAGGTAAGTCACATCTTATTTTATAATTCTTAAATATTATTAAGCCTCAGTTTCCTCATATGTAGAATGATAATGATTATTTATTGTAGTATCCAGAATATTTCAGAAACATGCTTAAGTTAAACATATATATATATATATAATATACAATACATAATACAATATGTGTTACATCTATTACATAGTTTCTATTAGTGATCTGGACCTCTCATTGTGACCAAGAAAAGCTGCTGGCATTTATCAACTATGTCAAGGCCATGTCCTCCAAATTTTGATCTCTTATGTTCTCTTTTTCCTTATAGTTAACTGCCTTTCAGGTTGCTGCAGCTTCACATAACACTCACATTTCCTCCAAAGCAGGAAAAAGTGGGAGGAAAAGGGTGGTACCAGCCACATTTACTGTCTTATGTTTTGAAAGCAAGGCTTTCAGTAGAAATCCCTAAAAGGTCCTTTCCAAGTCTCATTAGCCAGCACATTAATTGTAAGACAGGCTGGAAATTGGGAGCAGGACTGTTGCAATTAGCCTAAACTTATAAACAGTCCTGATTTATGTTCCACCTGTCAATTAACAAGAAAAAGGGACAGAGGGTATTGATGGATACTAAGAATATCTGCCCTAAGGACACTGACTGTATTGCCCCCAGGTCTTGATGAATCATGAAGAAAAGTAAAAGCAAAAGTTGAATATTTTAATTTTTCATCACTTCAGAAAATAGAGTAATCTAAAGTTTTACTTAAGGTCCAGAATTATCTTAAAAATGTAGAACTGATATATAGTTATTACTGTATAATTTCAACAGCAATTCAAATTCAAGTGAGCTGGAGTACTCCAAATCAGTACTTGAAAGTAGTCCTCATATTAAACAACCAAGATTCTTTAAAAAATGCTCTAGGGGCAGGGGAGATGGCTCAGTCGGTAGTGTTTGCCTTGTAAGCACAAGGCCCTGGGTTCGATCCCCAGCACCAAAAAAAAAAAAAAAAAAAAAAAAAATGCTCTAAATACTGATTTGTCCTTTTCCAACTTTTATAGTAACTGAGAGTAAAAGTTAATAAAGCAATAATTTGTTTTTTTACAGTTTGAATCTAAAAAAAAGAATTTCAGCAGAAGAGGCCATGAAGCATGCATACTTTCAGTCTGCACCCAAGAATACCTGTTTACCATAAAGTAAGAAAATCCAAAGATTCCCCCCTTTTTATTAATTTATCTAGTGTTGGGGAATGAGATGTATTAGAGGTTTAGAAAGAGATGGTTGCTGAGTTTAAATCTGAAACATTAGTCATTTTCAAAAGTTGATCAAAATTTCTTAAAGGAAGGAGCCCCATTGTACATTTTTTCAAATCAGTCATAATTTTCCACTCTGTACAAATTTTTTAATATATATATATATATATATAGCCACTACTCTAAGAAACTGTAAGAAACCAATAATACTTAAGTATGGGTTATCAATCTTGCTGCATTAATTTGAAATATACCATCTGTGATGGCATCTGTAGGTCTAATATAACATCAATATAGTTGTTATGAGTGAATTTCTATAAAGATTAATGAGACACAATTGAAAAATAAGATAGCTTCCTTGTGGAAGTACCTTACCTTAATATATAAAGATGATTTTTCTTTCTGGGGGTCACTCTGACTTTACCATCCCAATGACAATTGTCAGTGTAATATCAGAGCCATTTAAATAATACATTTCCCATGTGGGAGGTAACTCTTCAATTTCACTTCTGACATTCATTTTTAAAATTTAGTCCAGTGTTTTACTTAAAAATGGAGTAAGGTAGGGGAGGGATTAGGAGCATATTTGATAACTGAGCTATGAAAAGCTTTCATTTATTTCCCATTCTCATTTACTAGGGAATAGTGATTCATTGAGATTTATAGAAATCAGCAACAAGCAAGTTGAATAAGAAATCCTTTAGACTTTTTAATCAGCTTTTACAGGATATTTTTATATATAAAACTACCTTCTGACAGAGATTGGGAATGAGAAATGAATTATAGGTGCTTTTAAAAAAAAACTTTACATTGCATTATTAATACCAAATTTCAGTTTAAAGTAGTAGCACCAATCTGTTCCATGATCTTCACTAAAAGTCTGAAGGTAGTTTAAGGACTCAATACCTTTATGCCATCATTAGATAACAATAAAGGACAGAAAGAATAAGAACCTGGTAATACATTTGGTAGAGGTCTCCCAACCCAGTAAGTTCTGGAACAAATAGCATGTGTGTTTTTTTTTTTTTTTTTTTTTTTCTCAGAGAAACACCTGCTTGCATGGTGCTTTAAAGCAGAGTTTGGAGAAGGGCTCTGAAAAGGGATTACTTCCTTTGGTTTCCTCATGAAAATGGACAAAAAAAGACAAAACTTTAAGCAGCACTATATAGATTTATAAGTGCAGTGTGTTTATGTTGGATCACCATATGCTTTTTAAGTTCTCTTCTATAGTTAGATTGTATATGTTTGTAATAATATTGACCTTCCCTTAATGACTTTTGTCTGTGTGTTTAAAGCTTGTCAGTATTTAGTTTGCAAGAGATTCAGTTGCAAAAGGACCTAGGGTTTTGAAATTCTTCTTACCCAGAGACAGGTGTGTGTGTCATAAAACGTGTTGATCATGAATTTCTGTGTGAAACCAAGCTTTTGGTTTATAAATTGATGAATAAAGTTATTGATGTAAAAGCCAATGTACAGGACTGGTGCTGTAGCTCAGTTGTAGAGTACTTGCCTAGCATGGGTGAGGCACTGGGTTCAATTCTCAGCACCACATATCAATAAATAAAATAAAAGTCCAGGAACAACTAAAAAATATATAAAAACCCAATGTACAGTGCATTCCACAACTGTGTTTGTTCAGCACTTAATATAGTCACTTTTCTATATGATGTAGGCAGCTCAGGAAACCTTGAGAGAGAAATCTGACTGAGTCATGTCAGGAATCCTGAAGGCTGCAGATGGCACAAGATCTTCTACAAGTGACCTGTCTTGATCATTGCACATGCCATCCCTAGTACCTGAGGCAGAAGACACATCTTGTGCTTTCCTAGTCATCAGGGTCATCACTTTGAAGCCTAGAAGATGCAGACTCAACCCATCACCAAAAGTGTCATTTAAGATAGTGCTGATCACTCGTACTGTGGAATATGAGCTTTGTTGGTGGGAACAGTAGCTTCCTAGAGTCACTAAATACTTTATGTGGGACAAAACTGAACCTTGAACTGCCTCATAAAGTGACTTTGTATTTTAGGACATGGGAAGAACAGAAGACCGCATACTGTCTGATAACATGATCAAGCCCATCCCCCAGCCTTTCTTACTAATCAAGGACTCAGATATGGAGTCAATTTTTTTTTTTTTGGTGGACTTGTGTTCTTCATTTGTCTACACTGTCCTCTTCTCAGTGGAATGTTCTTATTTCAGACATACAGTAGATTGTGTTTCTATTTGTCACGGTGTGATGCTTTTTTGTACAGTCATTTTTAAGGTCTTCTCTGCCATTAGAGTCAGTAGGTTACAGCTATTGATGTAACTGCAGCTGCAATTTTTTGTGTAGGACTGAGAAAAAAAGTGCATTACTTACTGTTGAATCATGCTGCTAAGTAACTATTGCCTGTTTATTTAACACAAAAGTTGAAGCCTGAAGAAGTTGCAGTGGGTGTATGTGTGCATGCATCTGTTTCTCCTCACAAGTTGACTTTCTACTGCATATTTTGTTTGTTTTTTTTTAAATTAAACTTCAGTGTTTCCTGGATTGTATATTTAGTTTTCTTAACAGTAAAATAAGTGAGCTATGTTGAACACTCTTATATTTGTGCTACATAATTTCTTACTGAACTGAACTGCCAAATAGAGTAGCTGAGATTGATAATTACATTGTGTTTAGGAGAGCATGTGACAAAAGCTAATTCAATATAATGAATATCTTCCATTTTTGGATTCTTACATTAAACATCAATAAATTAAATACCGCAAATTATTTATTTTCACCTATTTCTCATTTTAGAAATGTCGACTGCATATTACTGGATATTTGTATATGAATTCACTTAACTACTTTACATTGTGCTTCAGTTTAGTTCAAACTTAACTATATGAGTCCATTTACAGATGAAAAGTTCTGTTTCTCTTAAATATATTTATTAGAAACAAGGATGATACTTCATTGGGGAACATTTTGTTTCATTTGGGGGCTATTTCAATAACATTCAGCTAAAAATTGTCATGTCTTTTGAAATAAGCCATGAGAAACTAAAATGAGAGAAATGAGAACTTAAGAAGATTTTGTATATACTTAGAGGAACCAGGAAATTCCACCAGAAAACTGTTAGAACTCATAAGTGAATTCAGTAAAGTGGCAGGTTACAAGATCAATGCTCATAAATCCAATGCATTTTTATACATAAGTGAGGAATCCTCAGAAAGAGAAATTATGAAAACTACCCCATTCACCATAGCATTGAAAAAAATAAAATACTTGGGAATCAGTCTCACAAAAGAGGTAAAAGACCTCTACAATGAGAACTACAGAACACTAAAGAAAGAAATCGAAGAAAACCTTAGAAGATGGAAAGATCTCCCATGTTCTTGGATAGGCCGAATTAATATTGTCAAAATGGCCATACTACCAAAAGTGCTATACAGATTCAATGCAATCCCAATTAAAATCCCAAATGACGTACCTTACAGAAATAGAGCAAGCAATCATGAAATTCATCTGGAAGAATAAGAAACCCAGAATAGCTAAAGCAATCCTTCGCAGGAAAAATGAAGCAGGGGGTATCGCAATACCCGAACTTCAACTTTATTACAAAGCAATAGTAACAAAGACGGCATGGTACTGGTACCAAAATAGACAGGTAGATCAATGGTACAGAATAGAGGACACGGACACAAACCCAAATAAATACAACTTTCTAATACTAGACAAAGGCGCCAAAAATATCAATGGAGAAAAGATAGCCTCTTCAACAAATGGTGCTGGGAGAATTGGAAATCCATATGCAACAGAATGAAACTAAACCCATATCTCTCACCATGCACGAAACTAAACTCAAAATGGATTAAGGACCTTGGAATCAGACCAGAGACTCTGCAGATTATAGAAGAAAAAGTAGGTCCCGATCTTCAACATGTCGGCCTAGGACCAGACTTCCTCAACAGAACTCCCATAGCACAAGAAATAAAAGCAAGAATCAATAACTGGGATAGATTCAAACTAAAAAGCTTTCTCTCAGCAAAGGAAACTATCAGTAATGTGAAGAAAGAGCCTACAGAGTGGGAGAATATCTTTGCCAATCATACTTCAGATAGAGCACTAATCTCCAGAATCTATAAAGAACTCAAAAAACTCTACACCAAGAATACAAATAATCCAGTTGACAAATGGGCTAAGAAAATGAACAGACACTTCACAGAAGAAGATGTACAAGCAATCAATAAACATATGAAAAAATGTTCAACATCTCTAGTAATAAGAGAAATGCAAATCAAAACCACCCTAAGATTCCATCTCACCCCAATTAGAATGGCGATTATCAAAAATACAAGCAACAGGTGTTGGCGAGGATGTGGGGAGAAAGGTACACTCATACATTGCTGGTGGGGCTGCAAATTAGTGCAGCCGCTCTGGAAAGCAGTGTGGAGATTCCTTAGAAAACTTGGAATGGACCCTCCATTTGACCCAGCTATCCCACTCCTTGGCCTATACCCAAAGGATCTAAAATCAGCATACTACAGAGATACAGCCACATCAATGTTCATAGCGGCTCAATTCACAATAGCCAGACTGTGGAACCAACCTAGATGCCCTTCAATTGACGAGTGGATAAAGAAACTGTGGTATATATACACAATGGAATATTACTCAGCCATAAAGAATGACAAAATAATGGCATTTGCAGGCAAATGGATGAAATTGGAGAATATCATGCTAAGTGAGATAAGCCAATCTCAAAAAGACAAGGGACGAATGATATCGCTAATAAGTGGAAGATGACACATAATGGGGGGGAGGGAAGGGTTAGTGTTAGGGTTAGAGTTAGGGTTAGGGAGGGGGGCAAGTATGGAGGAAGAAAGTACTGTATAGAGGGTAAAGAGGGGTGGGAGGGGTGGGGGGAAGGGGAAAAAATAACAGAATGAATCAAACAACATTATTGTATGTGGATTTATGATTACACAAATGGTATGCCTTTGCACCATGTACAAACAGAGAGGCAACATGTATCCCATTTGTTTACAATAAAATAAAAAAAAGTATTATGAGAAATTATCTGTTTATCAGAGATACTAAATATTACAGTTTTAATTATACATCTCCTTGAACATCGTGCACACACGTTGGTGTTGGCAACAGTGTTTTTAAACCTTTGTGTTTACTTGTAAGGAATATTGTTTAGTGCATCTTAAAAACTAAATCTTAAATGGTATATTTTGAAATGGTCATGTAAATTTTTGCCTTATATATCATGAAAATAGTCCTAGCTTAATTTTTTCCTGACATTCACTGTAAAACATTCAGAGGTTCTACCATTTATGTTCAGGTAATCTTGTAGTTTATTATCATTAACAATATTAGGTGAGTTTCATATATTTCACTTTAACTTTATTTGTGAATAGTGATTGTGGCATGTTTGGGGTTATTATTTTATGATACTGAATTTTTTATTTAAAAAGTTATGGAAGAAACACATTCCTGTGTAATGGTAAATATTGGACCACTACTATTTTTCACATTTACAAATTGGTTTTACATTAAACCCTGTAGCCTAATAAACTGCTGTAATTTCTAACTGACAGGTATTAACATCATACTTTGCAAGCTTTAAATATTATTTTGAAATTCCTCCATTTTGTTTTTAAATTTGTAATAACAGAATCTCCATGTCATATAAAATGTGATTTTGTTGGATCATACTTCTTTTTTGGGGAGGACATCTATGCAAAGTGGGATAATTTTCTTTTATGATTCCTTTGTAAGACCATGAAGTCATTGTGTCAAAATTGATAGCTGCTGTGTATTAGTTCTGGACAATTATTTAGTAATCTCTACTGTCATTTTGTATAGCAGCTCTGTTAAGTTTGCCATTCAATAGTGTATATAATTGGTTTGTTGCAATTTTGGTATATTGTTATCTATAAGTTTGATTGTTACATACTAATGGTGAAGTTGTTACATACAATTCTTGTTCCTAGGATGTTCTGGAGATGTTTCTCCATTTCATCGAGAAATTTAGCAATGAAACTAGTGTTTGTTGGGGTAGTTCTTATATGTTTATTGATACTTGAGCATCATTCAGGTCCTGAAAATTGCAGTGAAGGTAATTTGAACTCAAATATTTGAACCATGAATACTTACAAATCCTCTTAAACTGACGAGGTTTGTAAGGTAAGAGTAGATGTCTCATCTGTTTTCTTCCCAAGCAGTGTTTGTAACACAAAGAGAATGTGTCACTATGGGTGAACAGAGTGACTCTTTTCTGAGGCTTTATCAAATTAGGATTGAAAGACTACTTATTATGATATAATTATCTATTAGAATTGGAACAATTCATATGAGTATTTTTTTACTTGTCTATGATATTTAAGTGGCAATATTTTAACAGTTATCCAGTGTAGAGTTCAGTGGCATCAGTGACATTCACAAAGTTATACAACATTTGCCACTATTTCCATAATCTTTCATCATTCTAAACAGAAATTGAAGTCATTTTTTAAAATTCCTTTTTCTTGCTGTCCCCAGCCCTGATAAGTTTAATCTATTCTCTATTTCTATGACTTTGCTCATTCGGGATAGTTCATGTAATAGGAGTCATAATGTATTTTTCTGTCATATCTGGCTTATTTCATTTGGCATATTTTCGTGGCTCCTTCATGTTTAGCATAAATCCAAACTTTGTTTCTTTTGGGACTGAATAATTCTCTATTACAAATATATACATTTTCTTTATCCATTCATCTATTGATGGACACTGAGTCATTTCTGCCCTTTAGCTGTTGTGCCTAATGCTTATATAAAATATTGGTGTACAAATATCGATATAAGTCCCTGTTTTAAATTCTTTGGGGTATAACATATACACCCAGAAGTGGAGTACAATTCTGTTTAACTTCATGTGGAGTCACCAAATGATTTCTATAAAACTTGTACTATTTTACATTCCCAGTAGTAATGCACAAGGATTTCAGTGTCTCTTCAATCTCACTAATACTTATTATTGTCCCTTTATTATTAATTTCATTCTAATAGGGTTGAAGTGGTGTCTCACTGTAACTTTAATATACCTTTATCTAAAGTTTACTGATGTTGGACATCTTTTCATGTGTATTTTGGCCATTTGCATATCTGATTTAAAGAAGTATCTTTATGTACTTTGCCTATTTTAAAAGTAGAGTTGTCTTTTTGTTGTTGAGTTGTTAGAATTCTTTATGGATCCTGGACATCATACCATTATAAGGTATGTTGTTTGCAATTATTTCCTCTTACTCTGTGGGTTTTCTTTCACTTTCTTGAAGGTACACTTGTGATGCACAAAAGTTATTAACTTTAAAAAAGTCCAATTTATCTTTTTTAATTTTTTTTGCCTGTGGTGTTGGTGTCATATTTGAGAAATTATTGCCAGTTTCTCCAGATCATAAATATTTGCCCCTTTATTTTTTAAGGTGTTTATACTTTTAACTCTTACATTTAAAGCCATCATCCATTTTGAGTTAATTTTTGTTTGTGGTGTAAAATTAGGGTCCAACTTCATTCTTTTAGTTTTCTGGTACTGGAATTTGAACCCAGGGAATTTGAGCCTCATCTCAGACCCAGCCCTCTTTTATACTTTATTTAGAGACAGACTCTCACTGAGTTGCTTAGGGTTTTGCTAAGCTGCTGAGGCTGCCTTTAAACTTGGAATTCTTCTGCTTCAGGTTTCCCAGCCACTGGGATTACAGACATGTTCTACTGTACCCAAAACAAATTATTTATTTTGCATATGAATATCCATTTTTTCATAAGCATTTGTTTCAAAAATTTGTTGAAAAGACTGTCCTTTTCCATTGAATGATATTAACACCCTTGTTGAAAATAGTTGACCATGAATGTAAGTCAATTATTTGTCAAAAATTGTTGACCAGTTGTAAGGGTTTCTTTATGGTCTCTCAGTTCTATTTCATTAGTCTTATGTGTCTGTATGACAGTCCATACAGATAGTACCAGTGTGTGATTACAACAGCTTTATAGTAAGCTTTGAAATCAGGAAGTATGGGTTCTCCAAATTTGCTCTTTTTCAAGGTTGTTATAGTTATTTTGTGTCCCTTGAAATTCCATTTGATTATTGGAGTAAAATTTTCTATTCCTCAAAATGTAAAAATGACAGAAAATACCATTGAGACTTTGATAAGGATTGCACTGAATTTGAATCTGTAGATCACTTTAGGTAGTATAATTATCTTAACAATATTAAGTTTTCCAGGCTGTGAACATGAGCTGTCTTTCCATTTATTTAGTGTGATTTCTTTGAGCAACATTTTACATTTTTCAGTGAACAGGTCTTCTACCTCATGGATTGAATTTATTCCTAAATAATTACTAGTTGTGATGTTATTGTAGGCGGAATTGTTTTCTTAATTTGGTTTTGAAATTTTTCATTGCCTGCATGTAGAAATGCAAATGGTTTTGTGTTTTAATTTTATATTGTCCCATGCTGCTGTATTTGTTTATTAGGTTTAAAAGATTTTTTGTGGATTTTTTAGGATTGGGTACATTTGATATTATATCACGTCCAAGGAGAGATAGTTAATTTCTTACTTTCTAGTGTGGATTCCTTTTCTTTTTCTTGCCTAATTGCTCTGCCTAGAACTTTAAAACGAGGATAATCTTGACTTGTTTCTGATCTTAGGGAAACAACTTTCACTTTTTATCATTGATTATGCCATTATCTGTGGCTTTCTTTTTTAACATGCTGATTAAGTTTCCTTCTGTCCCTACTGTACTGGATATTTTTATTGTGAAAGATTATTGAGCTTTTTCAAATGCTTTTAACTCTCAGTTGTAATGGTCATGTTTTATTAATTGTTGATGTGTATTACTTTGGATTGATTTTCATGTTAAACCACTCTCACATTCCTAGAGAAAATCTCATTTGGTTTTGATATTTATAGGTTGAATATCTCTTATCAAATTGCTCAGAATGGATGATTTTCTGATTTCAGTGCTGTTTGAATTTTGCAATATTTGTGTATGTTTTACTAGTTGACCAACCCTACTCCAAAAATATTTGAAATGTTTTGAAAAACAAAAGATTTGTAGCATCATTTGCTCAAAAATTTTTAGATTTCACATCATTTCAGATTTATTGATTGGGGATTTAATGTGATTTGGCCTGACTTCTTTGTACATACTGATAAGTTCAATCTGCTATGATTTTGTTGACGATTTTTACCTTTCTTTACAAGGGTTATGAACTGTAGTTTTCTTTTCTTATAGAGCCTGGCTAGGTTTGGTATCAGGGTATTTCTGGCATTGTAGAATAAATTAGGAAATATTTCCTCCAATTATTTTGAAATATTTTGAGGGTTGATGTTAATTCTTCTTTAAATGTTTGTTAGAATACCAGTGCAGTGATCTGGTCCTAGGCATTTCTTTGTTGGGTCATTCTGTTAATGGTATAATCCCCTTTCTTGTAATAGTTCTTTTCAATTTTTTATTTCTCTTGAATAAGTTTTGGCAGTCTATGTTTCTAGGAATTTATCCCTTTTGTCTTTGTTAAGCAGTTTGTTGGCATACAGTTGCACATGCTATGCTCTCCTAATTATTTTGTTTGTGTACATTCAGTAGTAACGTTTCTCTCTCACTTCTCATTTTAGTAATTCAAATCTCTTCTTGCCATCAATACAACAAAGTTTTTTCCAGAGAATATTTTACATGTACTTCAGAATATATTGTGTTTACTTCTCATTCTGTGAAGAATGTTATTAAGCTAATCAATAGAACAAATTTTTGGTTTTCTCCAGTCTCTCTTCTTTATCAGTAATCTTTATTTTTTTTTCTTCTCCTAGTTTATTTATTTATTTATTTATTTATTTATTTATTTATTCATTCATTCATTTATTCATTCCCTGAAATGTAGAGTTACATATTTGATTTGACATCTTTCTTTTTCAATGTAAACTTTTAAAGCTATTCTTCTCTCCCACCACTGTTTTCAGACTATTTCATATGTGTACATATACTGTGATTTTTCTTTCTTTTGACTAAAAGAATTTTCTAATGCCTGCTATGATTTCCTCTGTAACTCTTGGTTAAGAGCATGTTGTAGCCGGGTGATGTGGTGCATGCCTGCAATTCCAATGGCTTGGAAGGTTGAGACAGAGGATTGTGAGTTCAAAGCAGCCTCATCAAAAGTGAGTCACAGGCAACTCAGTGAGACCCTGTCTCTAAGTAAAATACAAATTAGGACTTGGGATGTGGTTTAGTGTTCAAGTGCCCCTGAGTTGTGTATATTTGTGAGTTTTCCTTTTCCTCCTTTATTGATTTTTAGTTTTGTTCCATTGTGATAGAAAAAACATTTCCATGATTTCAGTTCTTCAAAAATTATTGATATTCATTTTGTGACCCAACATATTATATTCCAGAGAATATTTTGCATGTACCTGAAAATATTTTGTGTTTACTTCTCATTCTGTGAAGAATGTTGTTGGGTAGAGTTTTGTATATGTCTCTTGTGTCTAATTGATTAATAGTGTTCAGTTCATCTAAGTATTTGTTGATTTTCTGCAAGGCTATCCTACTCTTTATTGTAAGTGGACTATTGAAATCTCCAAATGTTACATAATTGTTTCTCCTTTCAGTCTGTCAGTGCTTATTTTGGGCTTCTTATATTGGGTGCATATATGATTATAGTGGTTCTCTATCTTCTTAATACAGTGAACATAATCTCTATATAATGTCCTTCATCTCCTGTAATTTTTATTAGTCTATTTTTTCCACACAAAAGTAGGCTCACCCTCTTCCACTTTTGGTTACTATTTGTTTGGATTGTATTTTTCTGTTCTTTTACTTTCAACTTCTTTGTGTGTGTATGTGTGTATATGTGTTTATGTGTATCTAAACCGAGTCTCTTGTGGATAGTATATTGATGCACTATTTTTAAATGATTCTTCCAATCTTTGCGTTTTAACTTTAGACTTGTAAACAGTTAAAGTTAAAATAATTACTGATAAGGAAAACTTAATTCTGCCAATTAGCTATTTGTTTTGTCTCAGATGGCTTTTGTGCTTTGGGTCCTCTAATATTTCCTTGTTTCTCAGGTTTTTTTGACATGTAACATATTGATTCTCTGCTTTTTTGTGTTTTTTTTTTAGTTATTTTTATTTTGCGTAGTCTTAAAACTTTTAAATTATTATTTCTAATGCCATTGTGTTCTGTTTTTTAAATTTCTAACATAGATTCTTTAATTGATTATATTTTCATTAACAAGTTCATCCATATAATAATGGTAAGAAGCAATAGAAGATCATTGAGAAATGAGAAAACTACTGGGCTACTGAGAAAACTGTGTGTTTGTTTGTAATGAATATCAGCAAATATATATAGCAAACTTGAAATCTCCAAAGTTTTTAGTGCATTAGTGTAGACTTAAGGAACATTACAGTATTTTTCCCTATTTCCTGTTCAGTTCTCAACAGGAATTTCTTTTCTGACATTAAGTTTAGATTCTGGGTTTAGTTAGATAATAGTTTCCCTCAGTTATCATAAATCTTAACTGAAGTCAAAAGTTTCTACCACTGATCTAGAAAAAGCATTGAACTCACCAGCTATATCCCCAGCCCACCAATTTTCTATTAGACTAAGATAGAAAGACAATCACTATATTAGTAAGTATAAAGCTGCTTGAATTATTTACCTTTTTAATTTTTTATTTGATTTACAAACATGGTCTCAGTTGCTTTGTGCATTGCTTTGCTAAGGCTGGCTTTAAACTCAGCATCCTCCTGCCTCAGTCTCCCCAGCTGCTGGGATTACAGGCATGCACCACCATACCTGGGTGAATTTTTGATCTTTAATGTTGAGGAAGACTTTTCTTTGATGCTTCTAAGAGAAGTGGGAAAATTAACTTACAGAAAAAAAATTTCAATTATGTTACTACTTCAGACACTATTTATAGGGGCTAGGTTACAGATACACATTTGTGAGAGGAAGGCAGAGAGATAAATAGGAGGGACTGGGGTAGGAATAATAATGGCTGCTTCCACCTTAGCCCTGCTGTAGTTGAGATGCCTGGTTAGCTCATAAAGATGAGCATGGATGGATATGCACCTTTTGACTGGATGATAACATAGCACTTTGTAGGAACTAAGGAAAATTTGGCATCCACCAATGGTCTTGAATATTTAGAAAAGGATGGCTACATTGTGTTCATGTTGGAACATGGTTCTAGTGACTACAGACTTGGAATTCTTTGAGTCTTTCATTGAACAGTGCTCATTAAAATAGCCACAAAATCTTCAGTCATTTTCCCCAGCTGTACTGACACTAATTCCATTTGTATAGCTTTCATAATGTATTCTTTCCTGTGTGTGTATGCAGCTGAGGTTGTCAGATAATGAATAGATGATATGTCAAGTGTAGACATCATAGTTCTCTGGATTTTTGTACATAGTTTTTCTAGAATCACTGAAAATCAGCAAAAGATCACTTTGGGCCCACTCCAGTCATCTTGCTCTTCTAAGATTTCTAGCCAATCACTCCTTGATTACTTTTACATTATCTGAAAGCTCCATATTTCCTTTGAATTTATCCTCTGTTGACACCAAATCTACATTACTATCTCATATGGTGATGATTTATAGTCTGTGTTCTGGGTGAAGGGAAATCCAACCATACTGATTTTTGTGTTCTTACTTTCTTCTCTCACCTGTTCTTTAACCTTTATCTTTTCTTGGCTTGTTATTGTCTTCTGCTCTTCTTGTCTTTGCTACTGTCCTCCCTCAGGTCTTCATTTAATTATTTATTTCAGAAGGAATTCCCTGATCCATGCCCTACTCTATAATAGACTGGGTTACATGCCATGCCATTTTACTACCTTCATCCCATTAGCATTCTCATGCTTAACCCTGTAGTAACACTACTCACATTTTATTTCTCTCACTTAAATAGTAAACCCCATGAAGGAAAGTATTATTTTTCATGCACCTGTCCCTAGTACCTGATACATGTCAGAAAAATAGTAGCATGTGTTGGTTGAATGAAGGCACAACTACATGAAGAAATCTGAGTCCTAAGTAAAATTCGTCAGTTGCATTAAATTATCTTGTCTCCTCTATCTGATGGAACCAAAGACAAAAGCAACAGTGAAAAATTTATTAGAATTAGAAGACAAACTTCATTAGAATTAGAAGATAAACTTCTTGCTAACAGGTCAAAATGTGCAACTTTAGAAAATTAATAACTAACCCGTAATTGAGATATTCTCAGCACACATCACTGGGGGAGAAGGACTGGGAAAAAAGTCACTATGGGAGAAGAATACGTAGGGCCAGCTTTATAAGGACGAATAATCTGCTCTCATAAAAATGATTATAGAGCAAATGTGTTTAAGATTTATAAATGTCAGGTAGTGTTCTGTGAAAAGATGCAGGTTGTAGGTTTAAACTCTTTTGAAGTACATATAGGTTAAGATCACGGCATCTATATTCAATGCAGGTTTTGAAATCTAGCAAATTCAGTGTCCTTGAACCATTAGACAACCACTCTGGGCCTTCATTTCTTCATCAGAATGCTATATGATAGTAGTTTCCTCCTAAGGTTGTTCAGGGGATGGAAAAAGTAAGCTCTGACCTGTTTGGAACAACACTTATACATGATAAGTAGCTTATAAATAGTTGCTGTCACTTACTGAAATTATGTCATCTAGTGAAATAAAAGACAGTCTTAGGGACCTGACTCACCTGGGAGAGGGTAGTAAATATGGTGTGTTCTCCAGTGTCAACCCTGTGGGTAGGGTCCTACCATCCCAGGCAATGTTAAGAAAGAAAGTGTGCATGTGGGGGAAATGTGTCTGTGTATATTTAAGAATAAAAGGGCATTTTGTAAATCTGATTGAGTTAAACTACTTTATGATACACCAGACTAAACAAATCTATTCCCTTCTTGAGAAGAGGTACCTGTAACAGTTTATTTTTCAAATGTATGTTTCTTCACAAACTGAATGATTTCCTACTCTACCTACAAGAATACATTACAAAATGTATGGCTAGCAGTTCTCTGTGACACTTTCTGTCACGTTAGAGTACTGAACCTGTCAGTCTGGGTCTCCATTTTTCTATTATTTTCTCCTGCCTCTCCTCCCCTACATGCACACCAGTCTTCCTGTGTCAGACACAGATGGAGACATTTTTGAACTTACTCATGAAAGCCAGTCCTAGGTCAGCCTGAAAGTGAGATTGGTAGACAACTAACCTCTGTCACCCAACCTGGCAGTTCACATTCTTCTTTATCAAAAAAAGTAGCGTAAAGGAAGAACGAGGGTTCGGGGTTTTTTCTTCATCATTTCTCCATTCTCAATACAGAGCAGGTGATAGAATTTAAGATTCAAATGAGGAAGGGATCATTTTTCAAACCCATTCCACTCTCTCAAACTCAACCTCAGTAATTAAATATACTTCTTTATATATATGTATTTGAAGTGTTTTTTGATGTTCCATATTTAAGGGTAGGTAAGAAGATACATTTCCAAACTTGTTTCCAAATGAAAAAAGTAAAGTTTGGGTTATTCCAAGTAAATGGAAGAAAACCAACATACTACCTCTAAACACCTCTCATTACAAAGTATTTATTCCACAAAAAATAATCTCACAGTAAAAATGATACATGTATGAAAGTAAATAAAGATTTGCAATCACAGAAAAGACATGTACAGAGACCAATGTTCAGGTTCTATAGTTATAAAAAACTTCAGCCATAGTACATTATCACTGATCAAGCAAACATTAAAAAAAGGCAGGGGAATTGCTGCCCTTTGGAGCCTATTTTGACTAAAGTACTTATTTTAAGAACACACACAGCATGAAGTAGTGCTCTGAGAGTTACTCTCCATTTCTACAGTTGTTTCTGCATAGAGCATTTTGATCAACCAAAAATTTTATTATCCCATTGCTAGTAAGAGAATCCAGGGTGTAGTTAAAGTATTTTGAGGAAGAAAGATACCAAGAATAAGATTTCTGTTCATTTGAATATTTCCAATCAGCATTTAATTTTATAAATATATTAAATTTTTAGGTGAAATTCTTGCCCATTGATTTAGTTTAGTTTCCCTTTAAGAATCTTGCATTTTGTATGTGTTCTTTTATTCTACAGTATCTTCAAAAAATTTAGTTGTCAGTGGATCTCTATTTTATTTATTTATATGTGGTGCTGAATCCAGTGCCTCACACATGCTAAGGAAGTGCTCTACTTCCCTACTAAGTTATACACTGAGTTATAACCCCAACCCTTATCCTACAATATTCTTTTCCTAACAGTTTTGGACCAGTAGTTAATTACAGCTAGGCCTTGAGAAAATGAAATTGGAATGTCCAACAGTGTTGTACCTTCAATGAGTTCAGTGGCCCCAGGTGACTCTTGGCTTCTTTTGCAAACCTGTCCTGATCAAGAAACAGGTGGAGGGAAGCATTCTTAAAGGCCTCTTTTAGCTTCTAGCTCACACATTTCACTTTCAGTAATTTTCACTGCCCTGAACCAGCTCCTTTCATTTTAGTAAAGACTTAACCTATGAGTGAGTACCAGTAGTGTTTGTCTATGGCTTTTGGAGCCAGTTCCATTACTTTGCAGTTGCAGTTACTGGAGTTGTTGAATTTTTTCCCTAAAAAACTGTGTCTCTCCACAAGGGAGAGAAGCTTGATTCCAAATGAAAATCTAAATTTGTAACTAAACCTAATATTAGTTTCTGAAAATTCAAGTAATATGTTTTTATAAAGTTCATTTTTTAGCCTTTTCATAATCCCTTCAACTTAATGCCTGGTTTGGATCAGCTATTTAGTCACATTTCAAGTTGGTTTCTGTTATTTTTAGTTAAAGATTACAGTTAACCTAATCTTCAATGGGCACTTTCTAGTTCATTTATCTATGTTGGAACATTCCTGCTTCATATATAGGTTCAGTGCCACTGTAATGATGCCTCATGATTTTTTTTTTTTGTTTCATAACAAAATGTTTTATCACTGTTCTAAACTATACTGCACAAAAGAATCTCTTGGTTATATCTGGAGGTAGTTCCACAGTGTTGTGATTCCTGAAGAATTTTTGACAGATTTTCTTCCAATGTTACTAAAAATTTAGTAAAATATAAAGCAGTTTATCATGTCTCAGTTTCACAAGCAATGCCTTCATTACCTAGTTTGATGTTTGTATTATAGTACATTTTTTGATCCATCAAATATTGTAGCTATCCTCACAAAAGTTCTACAAAATCATTTCTTTGTTGTTTGAGTTCACCAGTGAGCTTTCAAAATATTCAATTTTTAAATGTTAATTATGGTTGCAGGTATTTAGAGAAACCCAACTTCTATTGATACAGTAAATATATCAGGTGGGTGTGATTTTTCTATAGGAAGAATCAGGGCTAATCTTTTGAAATAATATGCTCAACTAGAAAGTATAGTAGTATGGATGCTATGGACTAGTGACTATCCATTTCAGATTTTTGTAAGGCATGAATATCTAAGTGATATTTTTAAACTTTTTCAAAGTTTAAACAATGCTCTTCAGAACATTTTCTTTTATTTTCTAAGTATGGCTTATTTTACTCTTATAAAAATGTTACTTGGATATTACATTTACTTAATTTTAATTGAAAAGAGATTCTAAGGCAATTCTTATACAATTGAAACCTAAAAGGAAAATGTGACATAAATATGATTTCATATTTTGCCTATTATGCAAAATAATAAAATTTTACTAGAAAATTCTTTGGTATAAATTTTTGTCTTTTAAATATTTTCTCTGAATACTAAATATATGTCTTCCACATAAAACTGAATGCAAAGGAAGGCACAGCTTGTTATAAGGTGTATACAAGCACAATTCAGCATATGCAAAATTTAAAAAAATGTTCATGTCCTTATTAGTTTCACTGAAAACATTAAGAAAACTTCCTCACTGTCAACAGTGTTCAATGCTAAAGAGCTAAAAGCATATAAAAGGAAAAACATTAAAATTTACTTAATGAAATGATGGATTTTTGTATATACTTGAATACAGTTTTTAAAATGCCAACATAAATGTAGACTATCCATGTTATGAAAAGTGCAAACATAATGGACAGAGGGTTTCACAATGTCCTTCTTTTGATACAGGTAAACTAGCCCAGGGGAACAAACTTGATCAGTTAATGAGACTTTAATTTCAGCCACACTTCATCAGAATTTCTGAGAGTTTAAAGAAAGCAGTTCTGGAGACACAGCTCTGTCCAGATGTGATTGGCACTAACATGTGACTGTTAAGCAGTGTGGGGAACTGCAGGGGGCAAGAAATTTAAAATAATTATTACAAATTCTCTGGGGAAAAAATGGAGTTTCTTATATTTCCAAACACACCACAGTACTTTGGTTCTCTCATCCCCCTGTGATGGATCAATCTCCAATCCATTTTATAGAATGATTTACAGATGACAATTGCAAGATTACCTAGAGCAAAGAAGAATAAAGCCCATAAAATATACTTAATTGTTCAATATGACAGTCTACTAGAAAAAAGTACATAATTTAGATGATACTAAAGCATATTCAAAATACTGTTTTTAATAGGTTCTAGGCCATCTAGGAATGCTGATGTGCTTTAAAAAACTTATCAGACTCTATAAATAGGTAATTTCAAATACTATATTTTGGAATTTGTCATCAGATTTCCAGAGCACTACTAAGATATTTATCAATAAACTAAAAATGATGATTGTTTATCTTGAAGTATTTAGAAGAAGTATGTCTTTTAATGTTGAAAATGTATTAAAAATTTTTTTTGGTTCTACTTACTTATGAGAGCAGAATGCATTTAGTTTCATTATGCATAGTTTATTTTTTTGTTATAGTTGTCAATGGACCTTTATTTGTTTATATGTGGTGCTGTGAATCAAACCCAGTGCCCCACACATGCTATTCAAACCCTCTACAACTGAGCTGTAAACCTCAGCTCCTGGAAAAATATTTTCATTGATAAATAATATCAAACTTATTAGAAAGATGACTCTTAAGAAAAAAAAACTAAGTGTACAGTTAATTTCTATATTGCTAGCAACTAAGATTATAAATAGCAAGATAAAAAGGTATGTATTTTACTGACAAGTGTAAGGTCTGAAGCAAATCCATCATCTGTGCTCCCAACTGAACAAGTTGAAGTAAAGGCCTCCTGTTAATACCTGACTGTTTGAACCTAGATGTTTTATTGCCTAGGATCATATATGTCAAAATGATTTCCTATATTGTCTTGTAGCTTAATTCCTATTTAGTCCAGAGTAAGTTTAAATATTAAAATTCAGCACTAAATATCAAACGATAAAGCCTGGCACCTGTTAGAAGTACAATAAATATCTGTAGAACAAGTAAATAGATTTTTGCACTTTTTAGACTTTCAGTAAATTATTTACATCTGTGCTTGCTTTCTTTAAATTTTTAATTTTTTATAAAATGTTATCTACTTCAACTGTGTTTTCAAATTCTTCACTGATAATTTACAGTCTTTTATTTATGCTCCTAACCACTATATCCATTGACTTGGAGTGAACAATGGAGGAGAGCAGGCCTTAAATTTTCATTGTTAGGGTTTTTTTAATATTATGTTTGGAGTTTTTGTCCATCTTGTTGATATTTTCAATAGTATCCCCTTCCTGTGCCTAGGGTTGCAGCTCAAAGGTAGAGTGCTTGCCTAGCATGTGTAAGGCACTGGGTTTGATTCTCAGCACCATATAAAAATAAATGAAAAAATAAAGGTCCATAAAAATCTAAAAATTATTTTTTAAAATGAATCCCCTTTGGTTTTATTGTTCTTGTCTGTTGTTTTAAAGAGATCACTGACTTCTGCCCCTAATTCTTTATTCCTGTACCCTCAGTTGTCACAGTTCTCAATTACCTGGCTTTACTGGCATGTTTCTTAGTCCTTTTTATGGACTCTTTACTACAATCCCCCAGTTTTTCTACACACAATGAGTATTTAATAGAAATGGGAGTAATAAAAGTACAAATTATATTGAATATAAGACATCCAACAGATGGTCCAGAAAGTAGCTAATGGTGGGGACATGTCTGGCAGAAGTCCCAAGCAAAGCTGGAGCCCAGTGCTCCAGGTCACACCACATTTGTTTCTGGACTTTATTCCCTCTCATTTCCTGTCCTTCAGCATCTAATATATAGAGTATGAATGGTCAAATAAACCCTGTGGCTTCAGAAGAATGTTTGAGATGGCTGGCTGAGATAACCAGGGGCAACTCTAAGAAACTAATAGGAAAATGCACTTGATAGAAAGGCAGATCAGTTCTTGACTGAGGGCAGTGTGTTGAGTGGGAGACATGAGGGAGCGGAGGGGAGGGGGATCACAGTCCTTTTTATGTTGTAGCATAGGCCAGACTTCTGTCCTTGGCCTACTTTTCTCCATAGCCATACCTTGGCCTGACAGCATTTCCATTTTTGGCATCCCCAGTCAGTGAAGTGCTTCTCTTCCAAGAGAGCTGCTCTTTTCTGGTGCTCTAAGTCAGTGAGAGTAGTGGGTGGGATTGAAACTAAATTTTAATAAGGCTCTGACACTTACTAGTTTGTGATCTTGGGTAAACTGGGCAATATATCTGTGCCTTAGTTTCCTCAACTTTAAAATAGTACTACTGGTAGTATTAAAAGAAAAATTATGATGAGTGGCCCAATATCATAAGATATTGTTACTAAAAGATTGCAAGTCTCATAGTCAGTCAGTTTGCCTCTTCCTCATTTTCACTACTTGCTTATTCCTCAAACTAACCTCAAGTTTTTCTCAATCTTGCCTCTGAAATGTCTCAAAATGGATTCCTATGTCACTCTCCCTTCAGTATTTGAAGTAGTGTAATAATTTTCTCCCATCTTCCTGTACCTTCCACTTTCTATTAAATTCTTCCTTCATATGGATATCACTCTTGAGGGTATAACAACATATTAAGATGGAACACTTGAAGATCCATACCTCCTTTTCAGAATTCATCTATATCAGATCTCTTCCTGAATATGCTTTCCCTATAAAAACTAGGCAAATCTACAAAGTTCTAAAATTTACTTTGTTCTCTATCAAAATCCTGTCCCTTCTCCCGGCTCAGCTCAGGCAGCACTTCTTCCTCAGAATCTGCCCAAACCCTGGGTACAAAGAACCACTCAGTGCCTGCTCACTTTGTTTACTCTCCTGTTAATTCATGTGTTGTATATCTGTAACATTCCCTGCTTCGGAGCATTGCAGATATTTACTGGCTTAGAATTGTCAAACTAAAAATTTCAGCACAGTCTCAAATGCAAATATAAACTAGTTCCACCAGCTTTCAACATTTATCTGTACCTACGGGTGCATTTCAAATTTGATAAAAATCTATTTAAAAAGTTGGAATGGAACAGACATGTAAGTTCAAAATGCCAAATTATCCAATTGAAAAAGACATTTCGCTTTATTTGTAAATCTGGATCTTTGACATTCAACACTTAGCACAGTGTCTTTGGCATCCATCTCTTTATAATACATCTCTCAGTTCTAAAAGCCTACCTCTTCCAGAAAGCCTAGTGCCTTTTCCCCTTATTTGGAATTCTTTAATATCTTCTATAGCCTGCTACAATGATTGTAAATGAATGAACAATTAATGTACATGAATGGTCATGTGCAGAAATTCCTCAGCACTGTCAGTTGTTACACTCAGGTTTCCAGTCTACCATTACAAAGATCACAACAGGAAAACTACCAGCATCACTTAAAATTTGTTGTACACCAAGTCTATTTTTTTTCCTTTGCCAGTACATTAATAGCATATGTGGAAGAGGTTTGTTATTTTGAAAGGAGATTACTTTTATACATTTAGTGGGGACATAATCATAATTGGAATAGTAAATATCCATCAATTGTGACATCTCATTTCAGAAAATCTTCCTCATATCCTATTTTTTGTTTATCATTTAAAAAATTGCTCTGTTCAACTATTCTTTTAATTGGAAGAATAATATTTTAAATGGTACAAAATTGTTTTCCCTTAGTTCCATGATCTAACCAAAAAAAGAGGGACCAAGGTCATATAACCCATCAGATATCCAGACTGGGTTGTATTTTTTTTTTTTTTTTTTGTAGGGGGGCTGCCTTTTGAATGTCACCAAGGGAAAAAAACAGGACTACTTGGTAAAACTATAATTTAAACTCTCAAGCAAGGAGTTTTTAAATGCAGTAACAAAGCCAGGTACATTGAAACAGGGCTAAAATCCTAGTAACTCAGGACAGGGACAAGAGGATCACAAGTTCGAGGCCAGCCTCAGCAACTTAATGAGACCCTGTCTCAAAACAAAAAAGGTTGAGGATACATCTCAGTGGTAGATCATCCCTCACCAAACACAGTGCAATTTATTCTGCAGATTTCTAAATGTAAACTAGGAACAACTGGCCTTCAGAGATTAACGAAGTATCACCCCTGAACCAAGGACATTATTAGGCACTTGCATGAAATGTTTATGTCAGACCCTATCAGATACCTAAAGAACTCAGCAATCTTTATTTTAGTATAATATCCAGGTTACTGGATCTTAATTTTCAGAACCCCTGGGTGCATATTTCCTAACTCTCACAGATCCTGATAATGTGTAGAACAACCATGGACATGAACAATGCTTACTGTGGGACTACTGGATGAGAAAATTAGCATAATTCCAGTCATTCCCCAAACATTTTCTAGGATATCACCAAGCCATATTTTAATTATGGGCAAAATTCCCAATAAGGAGGGAAAGGAGAGGACATTCATTGTTTACAAATATTGCTGAATTCCACAGAGGCTGTGGGTTCTGCCCCCAGGAGCTCACTGTAACAACATAAGTCCTTTCTGCTCTTCTGAGTCCCAGAGTTTTGCTGTTCTAACCTTGAACCTTTAAGACAATGAGGCCTTTTATCACCAGTTTCCAATAAAACCCTAAATCTTATTGTGTACATTATACTTCTGGCACAGAGATTGTACTTGGTATGTATAATTTTAACAAAAGATTAGGATGCCCATACTAAAGCTTTTTTAAAGTACTATATTTGCTCATTGCTAATTTTACTTAAAATTACTAGTTTTTGCTTCTCTGACTAAGTTAAAATGGTTAAAAATCAATGTTTTGCTGTGTGTGATTAAAGGTTGTATTCATGTGATATGAACAAGAGCCAGGGGAAAGAAAGAAACCCAATTTCTCCTGGGACATAGTCACATCATGATAGCCTACCCCAATTCCAGTAGTAAGCTAGAGAAGTGAAGTAGCAATTGGAATCTCTTTAGCTTACCATTTTCCAATAAGAAACTAAATCTCATTGTGTACATAATACTTCTGGCACAGAGACAGTACTTGGCATGTATAATGTTGACAAGCAAACTGACCAACAAAAAAGGTAAACAGACTTGATTTTTTTTAACCCTTACCTTATGTTGACATCTCTTTATGAATTCATTGGTATCTTTTCATTTAGATAGTCATTGATAATTACTGACATCATCTGTAATCCAGTCAACAAGCTAGATGCTGGGAGACACCTTGTGGAACAGGATAGAGTTCCAGTCTTGAGGGCCCACTGTCTACTGAAGTTTGTCAGATAAACAGGCTAAATGCTAAGTGCTAAATGGCATGGGAGTTAAAGAACTGCAATCAGTTTGAAATAAACCACACTGGGGACACAGGATGCAGGGTGGAAGAAACAACTCTAGAGTTCCATAGGGGGAGTTTGCACTGTGTCTAACCCTTCTTCATTCCTGTCCCTAGGATCTGTCCAGCCTATACTCACATATTGAAACAATAATAATGTGCATGGATGAGTAACAATGTTTTGGCAACAAAAAAAAATTACCAATATCCACATGATAGAAAGTGATACTACTGCAATATATTCTAGCATGTAAGTGAATAATAATGCTCTCCTAATCCAAAGAGTTTGGTAAGATAAAGCAACTAAGTCTTCATTTTTTTAATTTAATTTTTTTTATTTTTATAGACAGGATTTTAATTCACTGACAGAAATGGTGTACAAATTTTCATTTCTATGTTTGTACACGATGCAGATTCATAACATTAATGTAATCACACATGTACATAGTGTAATAATGTCTTTCTCATTCCACCATCTTTCACAGCACTGCCCCTCCATCCTCTCATTTCCCTCTATGTAATCTAATGTTCCTCCATTCTTCTCTCCCCCTCATCCCTATTATGTATCATCATCCACTTATTAGAAAAAACATTCAGCCTTTGGTTTTTGGGAATTGTCTTATATTACTTACCATGATATTCTCCAATTCCATCCTTTTATCTGCAAATGCCATAATATTATTCTTTATGGCTGAATAATATTCCATCATGTATATATACAACAGTTTCTTTATCCATTTGTCTGTTTAAGGACATATAGGTTAGTTCTACAATCTAGCTATTGTGAAGTGAGCTGCTATAAACATTGATTTGGCTGCATTACTGTAGGATGCTAATGTGAAGTCCTTGGGTATAAACTGAGGTGCAGGAGAGCTGGGTCAAAAGATGGGTTCACTCTAAGATTTATGAGGAATTTCTATACTTCTTTCCAGAGGGGCTCCAATAATTTGCAACTCCATGAGCAACATATGAGTGTACTTTTTCCCCCACATCCACGACAACATCTATTACTGTTTGTGTCCTTGAAAATAGTCATTCTAATTGGAGTAAAATAAAATCTTACAGATATTTTAATTTGCATTTCTCTAATTACTAGAGATGTTGATCACTTTTTCCTGTATTTGTCAGTCTCTTGTATCTCTTCTTCTGTAAAGAGTCTGTCCAGTTCCTTGACCCATTTATTGAATGGTGTAAAGTATTGTAACTTCTTTATAAATTTTGGAGATTATAGGTCTATCTGAAGTGCATATGGAAAAGATTTTCTTCCTTTCTGTAGTTTCTCTTTTCACATTATTTGTTGTATCCTTTGCTGAGAGCATGATTTTTAATTTGAATCCATTCCATATATTGATTCTTCCTTTGATTTCTTGTGCTTTGGGAGTCATGTTAAGAAAGTCTGATCCTAAGCCAACATGATGAAGATTTGGGCCTACTTCTTCTACTAGGTGCAGTGTTGCTGGTCTAATTCCTAAGACTTTGACCCATTTGTGTTGAGATTTGTGCAGGGTGAGAGAGGTTTAATTTCATTTTACTGAATATGGATTTCTAGTTTTCCCAGCACCATTTATTGAACAGGCTATTTTTTATCCATTATATGTTATTGGTCCCTTGTATAGTATGAGGTAGCTGTATTTTTGTGGGTTTGTGTCTGTGTCTTCTATAGCATTGGTCTGCCTGTTTATTTTGGTGCAAATAACATGCCATTTTTGTTACTATTGCTCTGTACTACAGTTTATGATCTGGTATTGTAATACCTTCTACTTCACTCTTTGCTCAGGGTTGTTTTAGTTATTCTGGGTCATTTATGCTTCCAGATAAATTTCATGATTGCTTTTTCTAATTCTATGAGAAAAATCACTGGGACTTTAATTAGAATTGCATTGAATCCACTTAGAGCCTTTGGTAGTATGACCATTTTGACAATATTAATTCTGCCTATCCAAGAACATAGGATATCTTTCCATCTTCTAAGGTTTTCATTAATTTCTCTCTTTAGTGCTGTGTAGGTTTCATTGTTGCAGTCTTTCACCTCTTCTGTTAGATTGATTCCCAAGTGTTTTTATATTTTGAGGTTATTGTGAAAGGAGTGGTTTTCCTAATTTCTCTTTCAGGGGACACATCACTTATGAATGGAAATGCACTAGAATTATGTGTATTGATTTTATATCCTTCTACTTTTCTGAATTTATTTATTAGGTTTAGATGTTTTTGGTGGAAATTTTTGGATCCTATAAATAAATAAGTTTAAGGGAGTAAAAAAAGACAGCATCCTTAACTTGAGTTCTAGGTCCGCCCTTAATCTGATTTTGGATAATCCCTAACTTCCCTTTGTGAGCATTGCTTTGCTTGATGTATCCTGAGCTCATCTAACATACACATAGAGCCACAGAATTCCACACTACCTGTCTTTCAAAACTCATCCCACAACTTCCCTGACCACCCAGTCCCTATTTCCATGGGCTACAGACTCTCTCCAAGAGTGACTGTATCCACTTCCATGGTTCTAACTGTACCTCACATGTTGATGACTCCCTAACTCTTCTTCAGCCCCAAACACTCCTCTCCAGCTACAGCTGAACTCTTTCATCCAAATGTCCTACAGTCTTCTCAAACTAAATGTGGTCCCAAATGAATTCTTAACTCTTTACCCATGAGTTTACTATGTCCCTTACCTTCTTCATACTCAACTTCTGGCTTTCTCCCAACTCCAAGTTAGTCCCTATTTCCCATTCATGGCATTCCCTGTGTCCCTCAGATTCAACTTCTCTGATCCTGTCCCACATCCTCACTGCCTTTCACCTGGATATTATGATAGCACCCTAACTGCATCCAGCCTCTTTCTTCCCAATCCATGCCTTAAGGGTGATTTCAAAAACAGTGTAGTCTTGTGCCCCTTGGACACTGGCTACTTCCTTATCTCCTGTCACTCCCCTTCCTTTTTGATTTACCCTCCCATCTTACTGAGCTTCTGCACCTCCCCGAAGCACAAACCTTGTTCACATCTGTGTCTTGCCTCTAGCTGATCCCTGCCCACACACTCTCCACACCCTGTCTACCAAAAAAAAATCCTCCTGTTTCTTTGATACCTAGCCCAGTGTAATCACACCCCCTCTACAAAGTCCTTGTTTAAGCAAAGTGCCATTAGCATAGTTAATGCCACCGTCTTAGTGTTCCTTGTGTGCCTCAGTATGCCTTTATGTTGCATCTGAGATGCTATATTAAGCTACTTGAGCAAAGTTAGGGTGCCTACCAGAGACTGTTTATCCATGTCTTTATACCAGCTCTAAGCACAGAAGCATATAGGTGATAGGTGCTCAGTTCATACATGCTGAATTGAGCTGAGGTGCTTGTCTCCATGGTGTATTGCTATCTTACATGTATATGCCTTGTTGCTATGGATAGGTCCTAAGACTATGAAAACAGACACTTGTCCTTCTAGTGTGCCTTTTCATTTTCTGTACATATAATAGAAAATGGAATGTTTTATTTTAATCTGTCTAAAAGAAAATAATCCTTGAAGGCTACATCCTTTTCCTATTTTCACCTAACAAGTTAGTATAGATCATGTATAATTAACAAGTCTCAATAATGCCAAATTACTGCCCAAAGTAGTCTAAAAACTGCTTCTAAATTACTCTCACCCAACTATCACTACCATTCAATAGCTCCAATATTTAAAATCTTTGTTGAATGATTATTTTCTACTATACAAAAATTTACTTTTGAGTGAAGCACAGTGGTGCACACATACAATCCCAGTGGCTCTGGAGCCTGAGGCAGGAGGAATGTGAGTTGAAAGCCAACCTCAGCAACTTAGCAAGACCCCTTCACTAAAAATATAAAAATGGCTAGGGGATGTGGATCAGGGTTAAGTGCCCCTGAGTTCAATCCCTGGTAGCAAAAATAAATGAATGTTTACTTTTGACTGCTCCATGCCATAATTACTCTGACCCTAATTTATTACTAGTGTTTCTCCAAATCCCAAAATTAAACAATATACAACATGGGGAGACTGCAGGAAAAACATGGTACCTCTGGAGCACAATGACAGTTAAAAGTGTCAGAGTCTTATAAACAACATTTGGCCCCAGAATGAGAATATCTGTACAAAGAAATGTCACAGCTTTGTAATATGAACACATCAGTTTCTTCATTGTTGAATTACAGAATCTACCACAGTGGCAGTACACATTTCCATTCTCCTATGACCCCTTTCTTTAGTAGTGCATATTAACTTAAGGAGGATATCTCAATTTGGAATAATAAGAGCTTCAATTTTGTTAATCAGTATTTTTTCACAAATTCATTTTTATCAATTTTTGTATTATTGAAAATTAACATACTATAAACAAAGTCATCAATTATAAATATAGCTGGATTAAATATATGACATTAAAAATAAAAAGTTAATAACTAACCTAGAATAGACTGAAAAGATAATTACCCTTTGGTCTTTTCCCCACATTTTACAAACATACAAACAAAATTTAGAAAATTTTTGAAATTATTTACACCACCTAAAAAGAAATAAGAATGTTTTGTAAAACATAGACCAAATATATTTATATTAAATTAATGTTTTGGCAACAAAAGAAAGCAAGCTTTTTGTCACTCATTTTCATTTTAATGAACTATCTTTAAGAAATAACATTTTCTGTTCTTTAAATATGAGCAAGAGATAAGATGTATATTAACAATATTAATTTGCTATTTTTATGTCAGAAGGATCACTTTTCAATATAGAAAGTGATGACAAAAAATGAATAATCTGGTCTCATTTTAATTTATTGGTATATAATCACTTATGAATTCAAATATGAGTTCAAAATACATACCTTACTTTGAATAAGCAATACCAAATACTAAAACCAATGGGTGCTCATGTATGTGTATATAAAATTTATCTGCATTAAGGAAAAATTTTCACCCACTAATGGAGCAACTTATATAACATGCATCTGGATTGCCTTTCCTTTGATGGCACATACTCAAATACTAAAAGCTAATGTTAACACATGAAAAAAATCAAAACAAATAAGTAAACACATAAGTAAAATATGGGGCTGGGGTGTGGCTCAGTGGTAGAGCACTTGCCTATGATGTGTGAGGCACTGGGTTCCATTCTCAGCAACAAAAATAAATAACTGAATACAATAAAGGTCCATCAACATCTAAAATTTTTTAAATAAGTAAAATATACAAAAAAAGTAAAAATAATTCCATCACAATGCAAGTATTTTTTACATTCCAAATTCATATTCATATCATTTTATGCATAAATAACTGATAAATTCATGATGTTCAGTGAATATGCAAATATTTTTAATATGTTTATCTCCTTATTTAAATTCATTAAGTAATAAACATGTTCTATGTTATACATTTATATGGCTTCATTTTTACATAGTTAAATAATTATTTAAATCTAATTTTAATTGGACTTTTCAACTTACCACTGTTAATAAAGAGCAAACATTAGCATTGAACTAAGTTTTCAGCATTCCATCCCAGTGAAGGAACTGAACATAGTGGTCTGAATGCTAAAATGGGATCTCAGGATCACTATAGTGGCAGGACCCTGGAGACAATTATTTAACCTAAAGTCCTTATTTGCTTATGTGAAAACAGTTATAACACCCATATGATAGACTTTTTGTGAAGATTTAAGAAAGCAACATAGTACCTAGCGGAGGATGTCATTAATGTTAATTTCTTTCATAGAGTTTATGCTATGCACTGAATGTTTAAGTGACCCCAAAATTTCTGTTTTGAGGTTCTAATATCCCACGGTGACAATTATGGATTTGAGCCTCTGGGAGGTAATTAGGTTTATATTAGGCCCTGCAGAAGGAAACTCATAGCAAGAGAGGAAAACAGCTCTTCCATTCTCTCATGTCTCCCTTCCACACACAGGTACCAGAGTAAAGTTCAGGAGACCACATATTAGGAAGATAGCCCTCTACCAAACAGTATGTAGGCCCTCACTGGCACCTCACCAGCATATTAAACTTCTGAACTCCAGATCTGGGAGAAAACACCTGTTTGTTCTTCAAGTCACCCACTGTATGGTATCTTGTAATGGCAGCTTGAGTAGACTAGGCTAGATTATTTTTTAAAATACCTTTTTAAAAAGAGAATTTGGAAAGCAAGGTTATTTTCATGTCATCCCAATACACCATGAATTTACAAATCTACCTCCTCAAATACAGAATCCACTAACATAAGTTACTGCAGAACACAATAACAACATTATGAGATTTACTGGTAGATGTATATTGATTTTGAAATTTCTCCAATAGGGAGAGAAAATAGGATAGGAACCGAAAGTTATACTCAATACATTTTTCTATCACTTGGCAATTATTCTTTCAAGGTCAACATTTTGCAGATATCAAAAGTAAACATCTACAACACTGTGAGCAAAATAATGAGAAAGAATCTGCTAATGACAATAAAATTACTTAAAAGTTATTTCAATCCCTCTTCTCTGTTACTCCAAAAAAAAAAAAAGAGGCAACATTACAGGTTGTACACAAGTGACTGCACCAAACTTTCCAGTGTAGGGGTGGATTTTTACTTCATGATTGCTATATATAGCACACTTTTTATATTGTAAACAAATGGGATACATGTTGTTTCTCTGTTTGTACATGGCGTAAAGGCATACCATTTGTGTAATCATAAATTTACATAGAGTAATGTTGTTTGATTCATTCTGTTATTTTTTCCCTTCCCCCCACCCCTCCCACCCCTCCTTACCCTCTATACAGTACTTCCTTCCTCCATACGTGCCCCCCTCCCTAACCCTAACTCTAACCCTAACACTAACCCTTCCCTCCCCCCCATTATGTGTCATCCTCCACTTATTAGTGATATCATTCGTCCTTTGGCTTTTTGAGATTGGCTTATCTCATTTAGCATAATATTCTCCAATTTCATCCATTTGCCTGCAAATGCCATAATTTTATCATTCTTTATGGCTGAGTAATATTCCATTGTATATATATACCACAGTTTCTTTATCCACTCATCAATTGAAGGGCATCTAGGTTGGTTCCACAGTCTGGCTATTGTGAATTGAGCAGCTATGAACATTGATGTGGCTGTGTCTCTGTAGTATGCTGATTTTAAGTCCTTTGGGTATAGGCCAAGGAGTGGGATAGCCAGGTCAAATGGCGGGTCCATTCCAAGTTTTCTAAGGAATCTCCACACTGCTTTCCAGAGTGGCTGCACTAATTTGCAGCCCCACCAGCAATGTATGAGTGTACATTTCTCCCCACATCCTCGCCAACACCTGTTGTTGCTCGTATTCTTGATAATCACCATTCTAATTGGGGTGAGATGGAATCTTAGGGTGGTTTTGATTTGCATTTCTCTTATTACTAGAGATGTTGAACATTTTTTCATATGTTTGTTGATTGCTTGTAGATCTTCTTCTGTGAAGTGTCTATTCATTTCGTGAGCCCATTTGTCGACTGGATTATTAGAATAATTGGAGTAAAGTTTTTTGAGTTCTTTATAGATTCTGAAGATTAGTGCTCTATCTGAAGTATGATTGGTAAAGATATTCTCCCATTCTGTAGGCTCTTTCTTCGCATTGCTGATTGTTTCCTTTGCTGAGAGAAAGCTTTTTAGTTTGAATCTATCCCAGGTTGATTCTAGCTTTTATTTCTTGTGCTATGGGAGTCCTGTTAAGGAAGTCTGATCCTAGACCAACAAGGTGAAGATTTGGACCTACTTTCTCTTCTATAATCTGCAGGGTCTCTGGTCTGATTCCAAGGTCCTTAATCCATTTTGAGTTTAGTTTCATGCATGGTGAGAGATATGGGTTTAGTTTCATTCTGTTGCATATGGATTTCCAATTCTCCCAGCACCATTTGTTGAAGAGGCTATCTTTTCTCCATTGCATATTTTTGGCCCCTTTGTCTAGTATGAGAAAATTGTATTTATTTGGGTTTGTGTCCATGTCCTCTATTCTATACCATTGATCTACCTTTCTATTTTGGTACCAATACCATGCTGTTTTTGTTACTATTGCTTTGTAGTACAGTTGAAGATCTGGTATTGCAATACCCCCTGTTTCACTCTTCCTGCTAAGTATTGCTTTAGCTATTCTGGGTTTCTTATTCTTCCAGATGAATTTCATGATTGCTTGCTCTATTTCTGTAAGGTACGTCATTGTGATTTTAATTGGAATTGCATTGAATTTGTATAGCACTTTAGGTAGTATGGCCATTTTGACAATATTAATTCTTCCTATCCACGAACATGGAAGATCCTTCCATCTTCTAAGGTGTTCTTTAATTTCTTTCTTTAGTGTTCTGTAGTTCTCATTGTAGAGGTCTTTCACCTCTTTTGTGAGATTGATTTCCAAGTATTTTATTTTTTTTGAGGCTATTTTAAATGGGGTAGATTTCCTAATTTCTCTTTCTGAAGATTCATCACTTATGTATAAAAATGTGTTGGATTTATGGGCATTGATCTTGTAACCTGCTACTTTACTGAATTCACTTATGAGTTCTAAGAGTTTTCTGGTGGAATTTCCAGAAACGAACAGGGATAGGTTGAGTTCTTCTTTTCCAATTTGTATCCCTTTAATCTCCTTGGTTGGTCTAATTTCTCTGGCCAGAGTCTCAAGAACGATGTTGAATAGAAGTGGTGAAAGAGAGCATCCCTGCCTTGTTCCAGTTTTTAGGGGGAATGCTTTCAGTTTTTCACCATTTAGAATTATATTAGCCATGGGCTTAGCATAAATGGCCTTTACAATGTTAAGGAATGTTCCCACTATCCCTATTTTTTCTAGTGTTTTGAGCCTGAAGGGGTGCTGTATTTTATCAAATGCTTTTTCGCATCTATTGAAATAATCATGTGATTCTTGACTTTAAGTCTATTAATGTGGTGAATTACATTTATTGATTTCCGGATGTTGAACCAACCTTGCATCCCTGGGATGAAACCCACTTCATCATGGTGCACTATCTTTTTAATGTTTTTGTATGCGATTTGCTAAAATTTTGTTGAGAATTTTTGCGTAGATGTACATTAAGGATATCGGTCTGAAATTTTCTTTCCTTGATGAGTCTCTGTCTGGTTTAGGTATCAGGGTGATATTGGCTTCATAGAATGAGTTTGGGAGGGTTCGCTCCTCTTCTATTTTATGGAATACTTTGAGAAGTATTGGAATGAGCTCTTCTTTAAAGGTTTTGTAGAACTCGGGTGAGAACCCATCTGGTCCCGGACTTTTCTTTGTTGGTAGGCTTTTGATGACTTCTATTTCAGTAGTTGAAATTGGTCTATTTAAATTGTTTATGTCCTCCTCGTTCAGTTTAGGCAATTCATATGCCTCTAGAAACCTGTTGATGCCTTCAAAATTTTCTATTTGTTGGAGTATAGATTTTCAAAAGAGCTTCTAATTATGTTTTGTATTTCAATACTGTCTGTTGTGATATTTCCTTGTTCATTCCGAATTTTAGGGATTTGGGTTTTCTCTCGTCTTCTCTTTGTTAGTGTGGCTAAAGGTTTATCTATTTTGTTTATTTTTTCAAAGAACCAACTATTTTTTTGTCAATTTTTTGTAATGTTTCTTTTGTTTCAATTTCACTGATTTCAGCTCTGAGTTTAACTATTTCCTGTCTTCTACTACTTTTGATGCTGTTCTGTTCTTCTTTTTCTAGGGCTTTGAGCTGTAGTGTTAGGTCGTTTATTTGTTGAGTTTCACTTCTTTTATTAAATGTGCTCCATGAAATAAATTTCCCTCTAAGTACTGTTTTCATAGTGTCCCAGAGATTTTGATATGATGTTTCTTTGTTCTCATTTACCTCTAAGAATTTTTTAATTTACTTCCTGATATCTTCTGTTATCCATTCATCATATAATAGCATATTGTTTAATCTCCAGATGTTGGAATAGTTTCTGTGTTTTACTCTTTCATTTATTTCTAACATCAATCCATTATGATCTGATAGAATACATGCTAGTGTCTCTATCTTCTTGTATGCTAACATTAGCTTTGTGGCATAATATATGGTCTATTTTAGAGAAGGATCCATGTGCTGCTGAGAAGAAAGTGTATTCACTCTTGGTTGGATGGTATATTCTATAAATGTCCATTAAGTCTAAATTATCGATTGTGTTATTGAGATCTATGGTTTCTTTGTTCAATTTTTGTCTGGAAGATCTGTCCAGTGGTGAGAGAGGTGTGTTAAAATCACCTAGTATTATTGTGTTATGGTCTATTTGGTTTCTGAAATTGAGAAGGATTTGTTTGACATACATGGATGAGCCACTGTTTGGGGCATAGATGTTTATGATTGTTATATCTTGTTGATTTATGCTTCCCTTAAGCAGTATGAAATGACCTTCTTTATCCCTTCTGACTAACTTTGGCTTGAAGTCCACATTATCTGAAATGAGGATGGATACTCCAGCTTTTTTGCTGAGTCCATGTGCATGGTATGTTTTTCCCCATCCTTTCACCTTTAGTCTATGGGTATCTTTTTCTATGAGGTGATTCTCTTGCAGACAACATATTGTTGGATCTTTGTTTTTAATCCAATCTGCCAGTCTATGTCTTTTGATTGATGAATTCAGGCCATTAACATTCAGGGTTATTATAGAGATATGATTTGGTTTCCGGGTCATTTGGTTCATTTTTAAAATTTTGTTTATTTATTTGTTTGACACAACTTGTTTCCTCCTTTATTTGACAATTCCTTTAGAATAATCCCTGCCTTTGCTGATTTGCTTCTTTGTTTTTCATCTCTTCCTCATGGAATATTTTGCTGAGAATATTCTGTAATGCTGGCTTTCTTTTTGTAAATTCTTTTAGCTTTTGTTTATCATGGAAGGATTTTATTTCATCGTCAAATTTGAAGGTAAGTTTTGCTGGGTATAAGATTCTTGGTTGGCATCCATTTTCTTTCAGGGCTTGAAAAATGTTGTTCCAGGCCCTTCTAGCTTTTAGGGTCTGGATTGAAAAATATGCTGATATCCGTATTGGTTTCCCCCTAAATGCAATTTGATTCTTTTCTCTCACAGCCTTTAAAATTCTGTCTTTATTTTGTATGTTTGGTATTTTCATTATGATGTGCCTTGGTGTGGGTCTGTTGTAATTTTGTGTATTTGGAGTCCTATAAGCCTCTTGAACTTGATTTTCCATTTCATTCTTCAGATTTGGAAAATTTTCTGATATTATTTCATTGAATAAATTGTTCATTCCTTTGGCTTGTTTCTCTAGGCCTTCCTCAATTCCAATAATTCTTAAATTTTGCCTTTTCATGATATCCCATAGTTCTTGTAGATTCTGTTCATGATTTCTTACCATCTTCTCTGTTTGTTCAACTTTGTTTTCAAGGTTAAATATTTTGTCTTCAATGTCTGAGGTTCTGTCTTCCAGGTGTTCTATCCTACTGGATATGCTTTCTATGGAGTTCTTAATTTGGTTTATTGTTTCCTTCATGTCTAGGATTTCTGTTTGTTTTTTTTTCAATATCTCTAACTCTTTATTGAAATGATCTTTTGCTTCCTATATTTGCTCTTTTAACTGTCGATTGGTGCCATCATTCAATGCCTGCATTTGTTCTTTCATCTCATCATTCAGTGCGTGCATTTGCTCTTACATCTCATCGTTTGCTTCTCTGATCATTTTAATTATGTACATTCTGAACTCCTTTTCTGTCATTTCTTCTGCCATGCTGTCACTGGGTTTTATTGATATAACATCTAGATTTGTTTGCAGCATTTTCTTTCCTTGTTTTCTCATATTGTTCAGGTGTCAGAGGACCGCTGATATATTGCAGATTTCCACTATTGACTTACAATGTCCCTGAAGATTTCTATATATATCCCCCCTTAGTCTTCAGTATGCTGAAGTCTTGGAGGAAGTTGATAATGCAGTGCTCCACAAGGAAGCTGCCTCTCTAGGAGTGGTGGCCTTCAGGTGGGGTATAATCCCTGCTAGTGGGCAGAGGTGCCTCCACTTGTTGACCAATGGTCATCCAAAGGGGACCTAGGTTGTGGGCTGAGGCAAGGCCTGTTTGGGCCTGAGTCTCTGGTTTTACCGTCCTTGTGGGGAAACCTCACCCAGCAGGGAAGACTCACCCGGTGGGGAGGTCTCGCTGGTCAGTTCCCTCCTAGAGGTTCCCCTCAATTTACAGCTACCGCCTGGGCTGCCTTCCTCTGCAAAGTTCCCAGGGGCCCGGCCCTACCTCCTGGGCCTGGGAGCCTCACCCTTTGCAGATGACTCTCCTTAGGCTGCCCTTCTTCAGAGAATCTGCCTGCAGGCCTGGAACCTTCGCTCCGCCCTAAGCCTGTCTCTGTGCGACTCTTCCACCAAGAAGCCTCCTGGATCCTGGGACCCTGTTCTGCACCTAATTGCCTGGCTATGCGGCCCCTCCTCTGAGCAGCCACCTGGGGCCCTGTACAATCGCTCTGAGTCCCAGAGACCCGCCACACGCCTCTTCCTCCAGACAGCTGCCCAGTATTCCATTGCGGTCACTAGGAGTCCAAGAAACTCACTGCGTGCCTCCACCTCTACCAACCACCCATAGCCCTGGGCAATCAATCACTCCGAGTCGAAGTGACCCTCCCTGTTCCTCCTTCTTCTCCAGATAACCCCCAGGGTGTTCAGGAGCGGTCGCTCTGAGTGGCTCTGAGTCCACGTGACCCACAGCACGGGTCCTCTGGGCAACCACCCAGAGCTCTGTTGCAGCCACTCAAGACCAAGCATCTTACCACGCTTCTCCTCCAGGCAGCCCCCCTGTGTTCAGGAGCTGTCACTTTAAGTCCAAACAACTCACCACTCACCTTATTCTCTGAGCAGCCGCCTGGAGCACTAATGCAGTCACTGCAAGTCCACACGACCAGCCGGGCTTCTCCTCCTCCTCCTCCTACTCCTCTGGGCAGGCCCCGGGGTTCAGAAGTGGTCTGAGTCCAAACAGCTCGCCACGCAGCCCCTTCTCTGGCAACCGCCTGTAGCTCTGGTGTAGTCACCCCGAATCCAAGCGGCAGCGCTCCTCTTCCTCCTCCTTGTCCTCAGGGCAGGCCCCAGTGTTCAGAAGCGTCGTTCTGAGTCCAAACAGCTCACCGCGCAGCTTCTCCTCTGGCAAACGTCTGTAGCTCTGGTGCAGTCACTCCAAATCCAAGTGGCCACACTCCTCCTCCTCCTCCTCAGGGCAGGCCCCGCTGTCCTGAGTCCACACAGCTCTCCTCGCCACTCTTCCCCTGGGCAGCCGTTGGAGCCCCAGTGGTTGCTCCGAGTCCCAGCACTATGCCGAGCGGCCTCCTTTACGATGCTCCCAGCTGTCTGAGTTCACTTCTCCAGCAGGGGGAGGGGCGTCTCGCCGGCAGTTCTACTTCACAAAGTTTCCTGCGTTCCGGGACCACCGTCCCATCCGGGATGCCTGCCCAGGGGGTGAGAGTCACCCGGCTGCTTTGAGTTGGTCCCAAGCATCTCAATATCTCCTCTTTTGAATCCTGAGTCCTGGAGCAACATGAAATGCAGCCACCCTCTAGGCCGCCATCTTGAAACCTCCCTATAGCACATTTTAAATGCCATAAACTTGTTTCACATTTTCAGCATTTAAAGTGAAAATGCCATCATTGTTTTATAACACGTATTCTAAATAACTATTTCCTATTTAAAGGTTTCAGCTAAAATTGCTCACTTAAAATTCAAAAGATCCTAAAATAATTTCTCCTTTCCAGGTAGGAAAGGAGTGACAATTTATAAAACACATTTTTTTAAATAGAAGAGAATTTTTTATAATTTGGTTTTGAAGCCAGAATTGTGAACAGGTAGTTAGTGTAGAAATAGGGGATCGGGTCAAATTGAGGAAATGGAGGCCATAAAGTCATCTGCCTCTGGAAGTTGGAGACTGCCCCTGGAAGAATGGAATGTCAAGGATCTTTGGAGGCCATTGATTACCAAATTTACCTGCCTTTATCAAGGACTGCAAATAAGGTGCTGCTAATTGGTGCCCCCTGGGCCCTTGTCTGCCTGAATCACCTTGGCCCTCCCCCTGCCCATGGCTTCTCACTTAATGCAAAACCAGGCCTAGTCACATAGGCAGGAAGGAGAGATAAGGGGGAAAGAACTGGAGAACAAAAGAGAATTTAACCTATAAAAGATGTAGGGTGCGCTCACTTCTTGGGACTTTAGAACATCAGCGATGGCCCCCTTCTTCCTGCCGGGAGAAGTCTGCATTATTACCTTTAAATAAAACCTGCTTAATATGTTTGCCTTGGCGTGCTTCTCTAGTGTTCACTCTTCAACATTAGAAGGAACAGAACTCATCACTGGTAAACGGCAGTATCAGATTTGGAGGTCCCACCAAGATTTATGCCTAGGTAAGTAAGCTTCTCTCTCCACACACCCCTCATCTGTTTGAGGTGCATCTTTCTGTCTATTTTTGGAGGGCAAAATGGAAACCTGTTGGCTACTTAAATGCAGTTAGTGCAGCCACCATTCTTAAGACTCAGGTGAAAAGTTTCCTGGCCCAGGCAAGTTTCCAATCACCTGTTCTGTAGGCATTTCCTTCTATTCTGTCCAGGCCCAGAGCACAATTGCCACCAGTACACAATGTCCCTAGTCCTGATCTGCCCAGAATGCATGGGGGTGGAGGAAGGGTTGGAACAACTGCGGGGTTCTCAGCCCAGGCTACTCTTGGGTGGACCCCAAAGGTTCCTTCTCCGGAATCCCCCTCCCAACCGCCCTGAGGGGTATCCAGGGTGATCGGTAGATGAATGGCACTGAGGGAAAGCACCAATTACCTTTGCCTCATTATGGGCCGCACAGTGCACAACACTCCCGCACATTCACTTCCTCCTGGATGCTCCCCTTCCCTTGCCGGTCAGACATTAGGAATTCAAGCTATAGGATTAAGGCCTGGGATGATTAGTATGAAAATGCCCAGGTTCCCTTTGTTCACATAGTTAGCCTTCACTAGTCTAGACACTAGAGTCTACCCATTACTGTTCCTGTGCTTAAATGTGCTCACGGTGTTCTCTTTAAGTTGCAAGAGGGATGCATTTATAAACCCCTCCCGTGAGACCCTAAGCAAAGGGCGTTATACACCTAACAATCAGCAAATGTACCCTCACCCTCTGGAGATTCCTTTAGTTTACAGGGCAAGAAGATAGGCAAAAGGGACACTTTTTACTTGTGTCATTGTTTTTCATAATTAGGAGTTTATAGTGGCAGGAGGAAAGCAGTAATGCCCTTAAGTCTGAATCCTCCCATGGTCTCTAGCACAGGGCAAACTAGGACCCTAGCACTTTGCCAAAGAGGGTCAGAAATAACTTTGGCAAAGCCAGGTAGTGAGAGATGGGTTTTTCTGGACCATAAGGAAGCTCAAAGTTATGGAGATATCCCTAATATTTCTAACTCAGAAGGGAGCTTCTCTCTCAACAGTATTACCAGGTTCACCACTTGCCTGAATATTGCTAAATTGCAAATGATCAAGAAAAGTGCCTCCTCTCTACCATGAGAGGAGAAAGCCTTCAGGAATTGCCTACGAAGGGAGGAAAATTGAGGGAACCCTCCCAACTTAAGACAGACAAAAATAAATTTAAGGAGGCTTTTGGAGGATCCTAATAAATATTGAGATGTTTCAAAACTTATGCCAGGTATGACTTCACCTGGAAAAGTATGCTATTAACCATCTAGAGCACAGGCAGTTCCCAGAAACCATCCTAACTGGGATTCGAATAATGAGTAGGATGCCTAAAAAACTATTATGAAGCCTTCAGGAAAGTTCTGCTATTTTCATGGAGAGACTTAGGAAGGCAAAAAAAGAAAACACACCACCCTGAATCCTGAATCCATAAAGGGCCACCTACTTTTAAGCTATAAATTTATCATTTTGTCAGCTCCAAATATTTAGAGAAAATTACAAAAATTGGCATGTGGCCCTGATCAATCCTCAGATGATCTCCAGCTTGCATCTTCCGTTTTTTTAATAGACATCAAAAGGAAAGAAAAGGGAACATATAGGGAAGAAAAAGGACTTATTAAAGATCATTCAAACTGATAGAAATTTTTAATGCCTTGCAATAGTTCATGCAATTTGCCCATTTTAGGAGTTAAAATGCAAACGCCTTAGTTCAGAACCTTAGAATAATGAAGCAGTAATTTTCCCCACCCTGTAGTTCTTAATCCATACACTTTTATCTTGGGTTCCAACTGCTGCTTGGTTTACTAAGTTAGATTTAAAAGATTACTTTTTCTGTCTATGCTAGACTCTGAATGCAATTTCTGTTTGCCTTTGAGGAACCAGATACTGTATCTCTACTAACCTAGACAGTGTTGCCTCAGGATTTAGATGGCCCTCACCTGTTCCGGACAAACCTTAGCTAAGGACTTAGCAAAATTCAGAGATAAAACATCTGTGATTCTTCTCCAGTAAGTAAATGACATCCTTTATATGCCTCCACCCAGGAGGAATATCAAAAGGCCATTGCAGAACTCCTAAACTTCTTAACTAATAGGAATTAATATATCTAAAAAATAAAGCTTAATTATGTCATCAACAGGTTCAATACTACAGAAAATAGCCACTATAGGACAATATTCTGTCCCAGGAATATCAAGAAGGGGACTTACTTCAAGCTCCTGTTCTCAGCTTACCTATGAAGCAAGATTTAACCTGTTTGTCACAAGGGGGAAATAAATCCTGGATAGGCAGCCATAGACAGCTCAATAACCAATGGCATATCTCAGTGAGGAACTTAGCAAAGTAGCTTCATTCTCAAAAGTAATGGAAAATAAGGTCTCATAATTTTCTTTAATGTCCAACCTGCCCTCATGAGATGGCTAAAATGCCCTAGGCACAAAGTTTCTGTTAAAACCTGTTAGATCCTTCCAGATGTCAGTCAAGGCTTACATTGAAATGTAAATAAAAGAAGCCTAAAGTCTTAGTAGGAGACCGGTCTCAAACCCAAGGAAAAAAAAGGTAAAAAGAGCCTTACCTAAATTCCTGCAAAAGTAAATTTTATGGTACTTTACTAAAGTAATTAATGGCCGTATCATTTTTCCAGGACTCTTGTTTTTTTTTTTTTTTTTTTAATTATATGTTTCTTTGAGCTCATGATTTTTTTGATCAGTTCTATTTTTTTATTCAACTAGAGTTTTTGAACATCTGTTACATTGCAATGGAGATTCACCTATAGAGTTACAAGGCCTTGATTTTGTGTTATTTGTATGTTGTGCTGTCTAATGTCATGTTTTGTCTGTATCAAAACTGAGCGCTCCTAAAATTAAAATTTAAAAATGGATCCAGATACTCTCAATTCATGTGAATTAAAAAGGTTCAAATTTGGTAAACTAATAAAAGTAAAATGTCTTTAAAAATAACTCACAAGTCTCTAGATGGTCAAGCTAATAAAATATTGATGTTAATAAAATGTCTAATATCAATTGTATCTAGGACTTTTCTTCAACAGGGAAGAGACAGCAAATACTGTTTAGGACATTTGTCTGATATCTTGGTTTGTACAGAATAAGTAAATTAGAGTTAACATGTATGGGATTACTCAAATGTGTTTGTGGAGACATCTGATTAATTTACAAATTTAAGATGCTAATTGTTAAATAACATTGAGTACTTTTAACTCCTTAAATTCCATGGGGTATCATACTTAAACATTATTGGTGTTTTCATAGGTTTAAATAAAAGGGTTTATACTTGCTTTGTGTCATCACTAAACTAAAACCAAGGTTACTAAGAGTTACCTCCTAACAAGTGCAATTCTATATACAAAGGGTCCCAAAAGTTTCAACTGTTTCAATTAGAGTACTATAAACAACAAAATATTTAATCTTATTAAAATAGAGTAATTTATCTAAATTCAGACATTTCATAAGAGTTGTTTCAGAATGTGAACAAAAAGGGGTCAACAAATAGGAAAGAAAATAGGAAAATAAAAGGTCCTGGGTATGGAAATATATTTAGTAAAAGGGAAAGGAAATGTTTCTGGGTAAGAAAGTTGTTGTGTGAGGGTCTAAGTAAGTGCTAAGAAAGTCTGTGTGTAAGTAAAGGGCAAGTTTCAACAAGTTTGTGTGTAACTAAGTTGGTTGTATACATGTGAGACAGCTAAAGCTATTTAAGGTTTTTCCTAAGGTGAAATAGTAATGTTCTGATATAAACCAAAGTTTAATCTATATGGTAAAATGACAAGGATTTCTTAGAAACACTAATTTACTCTTAACTTTGTGCCTGCTAAGTTTTATTCTTTAGAACAATTAGTCTTAAAAATTGGGGTTTATACAATTATGGTTAAACAACTGTTAGTGTATGGTACTATGTTAGTGAGTCTAAATTTTTCTTTAAAAACTAAATTTGGCAATATAAAAAAGTGTCAAGGTTATTGTGAAATGGTCACTCTTTTTATATTAAATGTGTTCATATTTTCCAAGTATACAAGTTTTTAAAGCAAGGAATTTATTAAGCTCTGCTATTCTCCAGATTAAACTTGTCTGTAATGGTAATCTTAAACTTATAAAGAGTCAATTTTATTGGGGATTTATTTATATCATTTAATGTTCTATTATAGGACCTGATATCAATAGAGTATATGTAAAAGTTGTTACATTTTACACTGAGATAAAAAAATTTCAAATATAAATGTATTTATAAAAGTTAGAACCTGACTTGTTTAAAGGTTATTATTGTGAAACATGAAAACATTTTGCCACTTTATCACACAAAAGGAAAGTTAAAAGCTCTCAGGCTTTCTTTAATTCATGTTTTAGATAAAATGTTAAATTGTTTTAACTAGTGTTCATATAGACTCAAGAAACAATATATGTAAACTTCTTAAAATGACATTTAAGGAAGAAGCAAAGATCAACATCAGAATTAGAACACTTAAGATCTGTAAAGAGCCATGCCTTACCTGAGATAAAGCTCTGCCTCCCACCTCACTGTGTGTAGAATAGCTCCAAAATAAGCCAGACTTCAGCTTATTTAAAGTTATAGTCAAAAGATTGGTCCTTGTTGCAAAAGTAGTGTGATCTCAAATAGGGGATATAATGTGGTTCTCGGTCAAAATTCAAGATAGCTATTATACAAACAAAATATATTTTTACTCTTGCTAATTTCATTTTGTATAACTGTTACCTGTTAATGTTTTGCAGAAGTAGCTGTTTCAAGAACACACCACCTAGGTAATTTGTGATAATAAGCAATCACCTATGGAACAGATAGTGGTAACTTCCAGTACTAATACAGACTCCAGTTAGATAAAAGGGTAAATAACTGTAAAGTTATGGACATTGAAGTTAAAGCCCAGTACTCTTACATTACGACTGATGAGACTGGCTTGCTGGATGATTAAGATCAAACTTAGAAATTGGAATTAAATACAGAGGTCAAGCAAAAGAAAAAACAGTGTCTTGCCCTCAAATTCAGCCTGAACCCAGGGAATAAGAGGACTTCTCTAAGGAGCATTGCAACTCTGGGTCACACAACCTCCTGATCAAGGAGATTGTTGAGACTGGAGGATGAAAAATCACTCAGTGCATCTACTGCAGAGGAGGGTCATGGAAAATGGGAGATATCCCTTGATGCTTCCATAGGAAGCCACCTGATCAAGGAGACCCTGCCTAACCAATGGCACTGGTGGAGCTAAGAAGCTGCTCTTACGTTCTCTATGAGTGACCCCTGTGGGAACTCAGCTGACTCCTCAACAAGACAGGAACCAGGACAATTTGACCAGCTTGATCTTAGACACCCAGCAAAACAGTTAAAACCAAAATATAGCCATTCTTGGGCATTTAAAGAAAATAATAGTTAAATGTAACTTAAGATGTACACTTGTATTAGCCCACTAGAATAAAGACTGGAAGCTACAAATGAAAGAAAGATTCTTCAGCAAATGTGCCTGATAACTATCAAGAGAAACTGCCAGATTCAGAAGTTTTTAGTCAGTTTAAGACCTTCCTAAGATACACAGGTAGACTTAATCTATGTTTGCTTGTATGATTTTCTATCCCTAAGTAACAGAAGTATAGAGATCTCTACTAAACACAGGTTATAACAATAAAGGACTATTTTACAAAATCAGATGACATTAATAGCTTAACTATATTTTCTGGGTACATCAATGACATTAAGAGTTAAATGTTGTGTTTACATTCCTGATAAGCTGGACAATGTTAAAGTCCCCAAATAAAGGCCTTGTCCTCTCCAGCCTTTGCTAGGCCTAGTTATGGGAACAATTTCTCAGTTCTTCCACCTCCTGGTGAGAAATTGACTTCTGTCATTTTCATGATACTCAGTGGCATGTTTCAAATGCTGCAACATTTAATTTGTACTAATCTCATTCCAGTATTCATGTATTTTTGTTCTTCTATCATAGAAGCACCCATCCCAAAATGACTTTACAACCTGCTCTTCCCCAACCAGACTTCTTCCTTGGACCCCTTGATTGACCCAATTTTTTAAAAAAGGAACTCCAAACTGCTTGCCCCTCGCTTCCCCCTTTCAGCTTCCAAGCAGTCAGAATGACCAATGCCCCCTTTCATTTCCTTAACAAGCATTTAGGAGTTCCTAAAGCTAAAGGGGGGGATGAAGCCAGAATTGTGAACAGGTAGTTAGTGTAGAAATAGGGGATCGCGTCAAATCGAGGAAATTGAGGCCATAAAGTCATCTGCCTCTGGAAGTTGGAAACTGCCCCTGGAAGAATGGAATGTCAAGGATCTTTGGAGGCCATTGATCACCAAATTTATCTACCTTTATCAAGGTACTGCTAATTGGTGCCCCTGGGCCCTTATCTGCCTGAATCACCCTGGCCCTCCCCCTGCCCATGGCTTCTCACTTAATGCAAAACCAGACCTAGTCACATAGGCAGGAAGGAGAGATAAGGGGGAAAGAACTGGAGAACAAAAGAGAATTTAACCTATAAAAGATGTAGGGTGCGCTCACTTCTTGGGACTTTAGAACATCAGCCATGGCCCCCTTCATCCTGCCGGGAGAAGTCTGCATTATTACCTTTAAATAAAACCTGCTTAATATGTTTGCCTTGGCGTGCTTCTCTAGTGTTCAATCTTCAACATTAGAAGGAGCAGAACTTGTCACTGGTAAATGGTGGTATCAGTTTTAACATGTAGTAGCTTTTTCCTAATGAAGCAACAAATTAAGTAATTATCACCCTGGAAATGTAAAAACTATGTAGAAAATGCCAGGATAAAGATTAGGAAAGAGCAATAAATGTTTAAAATATAACATAAATGTGCAGCATTTATAGACACTGACAAATATGTGCAAAAAGAGTGTTCACAGATATTTTTCTATTATTAAGGGACATCATTATGTTCACTTTTGAATCTCTTCATGTCTTGCCAGTAGAGTTCTATGTTCACACAAAAATATTTGCACTGTTTTTGAGTTAGATCTACTTCATCAATGAAGGGAATGAAGAAAAATATAATTACTAAAATTAAGGGCAAAAAGCCTTCACACAGCGAAGCAAATGATTTTATGTGCCAGCTCTTGCCACCAAAATTGTAGTGCTGAAAAACAGTACTGAAAATTAAATGTATCAACAGACATACATAAAAATCTGTTTTGTCAACACAGGTATCCTGTGCTAGAGAGTAAAAAGAATTTATATTTTCAATATTTTATGAGCTAATGACTTATTATAAAAAGGTTAGCATACAGGATTATCAAACCCATTGAATCCATTATTCTAATTTCATCTTTTCTTACTATATATTTTTCTTTTCTCCGTCTGGTAAACAGAATGTATGATGGTCTACACTATTTTAACTATCTAAAACTGAAATTTACTTTGTTGGGCCTGAACTGAGGAGGAAAGTGAATTACCCACTTTACAAAAGCTTACTTTAGTCACAGGCAAATTAAGATATTAACAAGAGTTTTATTTTACATTAATTTTTTTCTAATTATAAAAGTAACATGAAATTTTGTAAAAATACAGAGAAAAAATTAGTGGCCAATAAATTCTACCATCCAGAAAACTTTCTTCACTTTTTGGTATGTTTTCTTAACAGTGATGTAAATTTTGATAATCTAAGCAAGCACTAATAAACATGAAGAACAGAAAAAAATTAAGGGACCCTTAGTATGGCCTTTTTCATGTGTTTTAAATATATATATATATTTATATATATGTAAGTATATATATAAATAAATATATATAAGTATATATACATTTATATATATAAATATATATAAATAAATATATATAATATATATGTAAATATATAATATATAAATATATGTTTTATTTATACATATATATATATAAATTATTATGAAGATAAGCAGTTAATTTCTCAAGTCTCAGTTAGGATGGGATACAAGTTCCATAATTCAGAAACAGGTCCCAGAACTGAAATCTATTAATTTTTATATGGTCAATATTTCCATGGCAGCAAGATATGACTCTTACACTGATGCCAATATCAATGTCCCTACAATAAACATGCTTTTCTTTGATAATCTTTCCATTCATATGGCAATAATATTTTATTTTCATTAGAAAATGAGCAATGAAGTATATTTGCCTAACAAATTTAAAATCCATTCTAAGAGAAAATTTTGTCTACCATGAACCACTTATGCTATATATCTATGCTTATGTCATAATGATACATTTGTATTCAATTCTCTCATTTATTTAATATCTATTTTTATTTTAATCTCTTCCTGATTTTAGTTTTAAAAAATATATTCTGAGACTTTTCTCTATTTTTGTAAAACTCACTCAAGCTCTATGTGGCAAATCAACACTTACACAATTAAAAATTATACTGTCAATAGTTTTACATTGTATACATAAGACTCTACTATATTGATGTGAAAAACAAAATATTTCAGTTAAAAAAATTTAAAAGATAAAGTACAATAATTTTAAATTCAGACTAAATATTTTGAAACACAGCATTCAAACTCTTAGTGTTTCTGTCCTATAAGATGGTTTGCCACATCAAAGGATAACATCCTTTACATTCCCCAATTATCTCTCATAATGTTAAAAAATAAAAATAGAATATATCTTAAGTATAGTCACATTTCTTTTGTTCTGATTCACTGTTGATGCAAGTATGAAGATGCTAGAATCACAAAGACTGAAATGACTTCTTTAGCAAACATCCCAAAGTTAAGTCACCTCCTCAGACTCAAAACAAGAACAACAAAGGATGTTAACACTAGCAAATTTTTTCTGAAAATTTAGTTTTCAGCCTTATTTCTAGCTTCAATAAAGATTTTAGATCAACTCAGAAAATCAGAAGTCATAAAATCCCATTCATTTTCTTCTGCCCAATGTGTTAACAAAGTCAGTCTAAAACATTGTACCTCAGAATTGTTTCTCTCATCATCTAGCACTAATGCTTTTTAAAAAAATCTTCAACAAAGACACCCCCCAAAAATGTGAAAATTGGAGAGAATTATCCATCTTTAAGTCAAACATTTCCTAATAAGTGACAGAAGGTCTGGATGACTGCACTTTGCTGAGACTAGAAGTGACCAAGAATCAAAATCTGCTACTTCCCTGTCTAGAAAAATAAGACACAGGCTAAGAGGTGATGGAAACATAACCAGCTATGTGTCCTCAGTAGACATATTCACATAAAAGAGAGGCACCACGTATTTCAACTGAATGTTTTTGCCATTTTTGCAGGAGAAAAGCTAATTGTTAGTGGTCATGGGACATTCTAGGTCCAAGAAAGGAAAGAATGGGAGGAAGAGAGGAATTCAAGGCAGTTCATGGTCAGAACAAGCTCAGGCACCCTATCATTAGCAAAGGTTCCCCAAGCTGAAGGCAAAATACTGCTTACCCAAAGAAGGAGTGAGTGAAAAGTGGGAGAAGACAGAGGGAAGCCACAGGACAATCAATGTGGCAAAGATGAGGGAGAGAACCTGGAGCTATCCACTGGATTTTGGGAGCAAAGAAATCAGGCACAAAGACACCCAAAACAATGACTACAGACACACAATGCTTGGCATCCCCTCTTCTGGTTCTTTGGGTGTCCCACGTTTCCTCCACCTCTGCTCCTGACTGACACTCAGGGTGTGACCTTCCAGCAGAAGGGTGCTCTGGTCTTGCTAAGGCTCCTCCTTCTCCTCCTGTTCCTCTGTGTGCCCTCCCGCATGCAGTCTGGGCACCTCCAAGGAGCTGGAAGCCCCATTGCCACCTTCTGCAGACCTGCGTCACTTCCTTCACTGCAGGAGGCAAGAGAGCAGCACAACTGTGCCCCCAGTCCCACCCCTGTAGAGGGAGTGTCTCAGGGGGCTTTCTGCTCTTCCCCTCCTCTGCCTGGAGGAAAGACCTGCCTCCCCTGGAGACCAAAGCCACAGCAAGCATCGGAGGTGGTGGCCAGAGATGATTTCCAGGAAGAGTGGGGCAAACATGCATGCACACTCTACCCAACCCATGAAAATGCCTGAGTAACTCGGGATCCGTGCCTGACTCATTGGGTAACTGGCACAGGGAGCCCCACTGCTGCACATCTGCCCTCCACTTCCTGCTGGGCCTGAGTCCCCTTTTCCCGCTTGTGCCCCCTTCCCACACACTCTCTGGCTCTGGGTAGCAGGAACAATGAACAACATTGTCCACCCACCAGCAGGACGTCCTGCTTAGGCTGCAGGCCAGACATGGGCTTCTCCTCCTCCTGGACTGTGCTCTGAATGTGCAGAGCTGAAGAGAGTGCTGGGGCCACAGTGAATCCTACATGTGCATCTGCATCTTCTCCCCACGGCCTGGAATGGACACTTTCACCTCTTTCTCCAAGGACAGTGGGCCAGTGAGAGAAGAAACTTCTATTGAAATGTTCCAACATTTGTGAAGTGCAAACCCTATATTTTAAAAAAAGGTGTCCAATGTAAAATCAATTTTGTTTTCTATCTTTGCAGTGGCAAGCATGTGCAGTCTCTGCTATGTGGATGGTGGAGGTAGGAGTATCCCAAGTTCAAATCCAGTGTGGGCAACATGGTGAGATCCCATCTCAAAGCATACATGAAAGGCTGGGTATGTAGCTCCATGGTAGTGTGAGTTCAATCCCTATTTCTGCAAAGAATAACCATAAAATGATAAAACTAACAAAATAATAATTGTGACAACAGAATTTGTATCAATATAAAACATTATAAAATTAACAATTCCAGTATCCAATGGAAATTATTAGGAATGCTAAAATATCAGGAAAATAAGATGTATAAAGAAAAGTAAAATTAATCCACAAAAAGTTACCAATAAATAGCTAAGTGAACTAATAAAGACTCCAAACATTTATTAAAATACACATTTCAAGGGCTGGGGATATAACTCATTTGGTAAAGTGCTTGCCTCACAAACACAAAGCCCTGGGTTCAATCCCCAGCACAGCCAAAATAAATACACATTTCATATGTTCAATATAGAAGGTGTGATGGCCTTCTTATATTGAAAATCAATATAAAAATAAACCTCAACAGACAAAAATATAGTGTGTGTAGTATATGTCATTAATAACTGATGAGACATCACAGAAAGAAACTTTAACCTGAAATAGAGAAAAACTGCAAAAAATGATGTGAGTAGGCAAAACATTTTTATGTAGAATGAAAGATAAACTAAAAAGAGACTACTTAAAATAAAAATTTCTGAGATTTAAAAACATTCTAAACACAAATCACACACAAGGGCAAAATATGTACAAACAATACATTTATGAAATAAGGATAAACCAATTAGTGTGCAATTTTTTCAGTTGGCAATATATTGCAACAGACAATTCAAGAAAGAGATAAAAATGAAAGTGAAAATTTTAAAAGATATTCAATATTGTTAGACACTAGAAAAATGCAAATTAGAAAGAGAATGATATACGAATGATATACAAAACTTATAATTAGTCCAAAATTTTTGGAAAATTATTTGGTTTATGATTTGAGGAAAATTATTTGAACCATGTTTCTATGTTATACACAAAGTACTAGTATACTTATTCTCATTCTCTAGAGTTGTGCATGAGTCAGGGCCACCAAAACAAATTTAAAATTTTAGGGTAATGATGATGATGATGATGATGATGGTAATGGTGATAATCAGTCCTACTCTGATGTCTGACAAGTAGTGCTAAACAACTATTCACTGAAAAAATGGAGACATTATTATTAGGTAATAAGATAAAAGATATGATAAAATTTATTTTTTCAATTTCTGCAATAAAATGTAAGTAACTATAAGTTAAATTCCAATTAAAATAAGAAGTTTAAATATTCACTATTGATAATAAAGATACCTATATAAAAAATCCACTTATAAGATTATGAAGTTGACATAGTCATGTGTATGAATAACATTTCCAATGAATCTAGTGTATTAGACATACAAAGAGAGTGGTGCAATTTTAAAGAAAGTAGCTTCTGGCCCCAATATAATTTCATAAAATCTTGCACTTACTTTCCAATTTATTTTAGTTTTTCACATTATTATTGGTAATATATAGTCATTTTATTTTACATCTCTCTTTGATGTTTCCAGATGACCTATGGCAAGTAACTTAGTTGTCTATGTAATTTCTATTATTCACTAGTGAGTATGGTATGCTTCTTTTGGTAACAAATAAATTTGTTAAATTCCTTCTTGATTTAGTCATTTATGTATTCACTTTAAGGAAACATAATCAAATATACATTAATTGCCACATTTTCTTCTAAAATTCTGTACCTACACTTGCAAAGGGGATCTCAATTTCAACCCATCCATAATTCACACTGAAATTCCTCTGCCCCAAGGTAAATTTGGAAAGTGAAAGGTTTTTCCTATTTTAGTGATTCATACTTTCTTTAATTTTTTTTTTTTTTGTAAACAAATGGGATGCATGTTGTTTCTCTGTACATGGCATAAAGGCATACCATTTGTGTAATCATAGATTTATATAGGGTAATGTTGTTTGATTCATTCTGTTATTTTTTCCCTTCCCCCCACACCTCCCATCCCTTTCTTCCCTCTATAGAGTCCTTCCTTCCTCCATTCTTGGCCACCTCCCTAACCCTAACTCTAACCCTAACACTAAACCCTCCCTCCCTGATTATGTGTTCTCATCCACTTATTAGCAATATCATTCTACCATTGGTTTTTTGAGATTGGCTTATCTCAGCATGATATACTTCAATTTCATCCATTTCCCTGCAAATACCATAATTTTATCATTCTTTATGGCTGAGTAATATTCCATTGTATATATATACCACAGTTTCTTTATCCATTCATCAATTGAGGACATCTAGGTTGGTTCCACAATCTGGCTATTGTGAATTGAGCAGCTATGGGTCAAATGGTAGGTCCATTCCAAGTTTTCTAAGGAATCTCCGTGTCCGAAGACAGCAGGTCACGGCGCCCTGCCTTCCCTCATGCTGAGCTAAGATGGCGCCTGCCAGATGCTGGTGGGGCGTGCCTCTACCTGTTCACACACCTGTCAGACTATACCAGGTGTATCAGACTAGATTGTGTGGTGCTTCATGATTGGACAATTACACTTCCTTATTGGAGTTCTGTCGCGAGACTAGTCTTGCCTTTGTGCACTTTCCTCTGATTGGTTTCTGTACTTTATATTAACTGTGTTTATTTCTCTAATAAATGACATTTGATCAGGCTTTTGTCTTGTCTCCAATTCTCGTGTCTCTTGTCTCTCTCAATCCCCGCACCCCCCTCCAGGTACCCGTTGATGTCCTGCGGGCCGGGGCAAGTGGCACCCAACAGTGTGGCTTTGGATACGGGAAAATTCTCGAGGGAAGTGGCATGTAAGTGCTCGTCCTAAGGAAAAAAAAAAGTGAAAGTCAGTTCAAGAAAGATCACCCTGGGAGCCTGCAGCACCGTTCTTAAAGGTACAGTAGCGCCAAACAAGAATTAAGTAAGCATAAAGTTTTTGTTAAGCAATTAAAAGAAGCTTTAAAGACACAGGGAGTAAAGGTTAAGAGTAATGATCTTTTTAAGTTTTTTGACCTTATTAAGGATACCTGTCCGTGGTTCTCACAAGAAAGAAGCATTAACATAAGAAGTTGGGATAGGGTGGGAGATGCTTTGGGAGATTTTCACAAAACGTTTGGCCCAGATAAAGTTCCTATTACAGCTTTTGCTTACTGGAGTCTCCTAAAAGAACTTTTAGAACATACAACAAATAATTCTGATATAGCAGCACCAGTTACTCAGACAGAGGACATTTTAAAAGCAGCATCAAAGCAGGATCTTCAGGGAGAGCCCTCCGAGGAAAAGGGAGAGGTAGATCTTATTTCCCTTGAGAGTTAAGATGAGGAAGTTACAAGTCCTTTTCCAGATGCAGACAGCACAGATGTTAAAAAGAAAACTCAACATCAGAACGAAGCTCCACCTAAGATTTATCCTTAATTGACTCGTTTTAAAGATCCTTCGAATGAGAATAAAATAGATGATGAGGAAGTTGATTTGGACCTCATAAATGAGGAAGCCTCAAAATATCATAATCCTGACTGCACGCTTAAACAACGACAGTCTGTTTTCTCATATCCACCTCCCTATCACACACACTATGCTCCTATGGCAATGGTGGTGAAAGATCCAAAGGAAGAACTTAAAGAAAAAGTTAAACATTTGGAGGAACAAATAAATCAAGAGGAACAATACCAAGTTCTGATTATGGGGTTACAAAAATTAAAGACAGACAATGAGGCAGTGCCCAGTGGATTTAAAAGGGATATTCACCCTCAAATTCTATCTGGACAACAGTGTCCAAGAGGAGGATTTCCCTTAATCCACAGGGATTTAAAACCCCCTCCGCTAAGTGCTTTCTCTGTTACTGAGACAAGGGACAACCCTGAAGGCACCACACTGGCTTTGATTTTGCTATCATAAAAGAATTAAAAACTGCTGTTTCTCAGTATGGAGCTACAGTGCCATACACACTTGCTATTTTAGACTCCATAGCAGAAAATTGGTTAACACCACAGGATTGGAATACTTTAGTTATAGCCACCCTGACTGGAGATGACATCTTGCTTTGGAAGTCTGAATATTTTGAAAATTGCAAAGAGACAGCTAAAAGAAATCAACAAGCAGGAAATGGGTGGACTTTTGATATGCTCAATGGTGTAGGCGATTATGGAACCACAGACAATCAGATGCAGTATGACCCTGGAGCGTATGCTCAGATACAGGCGGCAGCCACTAAGGCCTGGAGAAAATTGCCTGTTAAGGGAGACATCAACATGTCTCTTACAGGAGTCAAACAAAGCCCTGATGAGCCCTTTGCTGGCTTTTTTCACAGACTTATAACAATGGCTGGTCGTATTTTTGGCAGTTCTGATGCAGATCTTGACTATGTCAAGCAACTTGCTTATGAAAATGCCAATCCCAAGTGCCAAGCCACTATAAGACCATACAGAAAGAAGACAGATTTAACAGGATATATTCATCTGTGCTCAGATATAGGACCTTCTTATCAACAAGGCTTAGCAATGGCAGCTCCTTTAATGGACAGACAGTGAGGGACTTTCTTAATAATAAAGACAAAAAGAAAAGGGCCTGTTTTAAATGTGGCAAGGGTGGACACTTTGCCAAAGACTGCAGATCAGATTTACAAAAAACTCTTGAGGCCAAAATACCTGGTCTCTACCCTAGTTGCAAGGGAGGAAAACATTGGGCTAATGAATGCAAGTCCAAAAGAGACAATCAGGGAAATCCCTTTCTGCCACATCAGGGAAACAGGAGGAGGGGCCAGCCTCAGGCCCCGAAACAAGCATATGGGGCAATCAGTTTCATTCCAGCCAACAGCAGCAACAACCATCCATGTCAGACCTCAGTAGAGCAACCCCAGGGAGCGCAGGATTGGATCTCAGTTCCACCTCCCATGTCATATTAACTCCTGACATGGGACCTCAAGCCTTGAATACTGGAATTTTTGGCCCAGTGCCCTCAGGTTATTTTGGCTTAATTTTAGGAAGAAGTAGTTCTACCATGAAAGGTTTACAAGTACTCGCAGGAGTTGTAGATCAAGATTTCTTGGGAGAAATTAAGATCATGGCTAAAACAGATAACAACATTATTACTGTTACTCAGGGAGAAAGAATAGCACAGCTGATACTGTTACCATTAGTTCCAACCAAACACCCAGTTCAAAATCCTAGGAGAGGAAATGGAAGTTTTGGATCCTCTAATGTATATTGGGTACAACACATAACTGATCAAAAACCTTCTTTGACCTCATGGCTAGATGGCAAGTCCTTTACAAGTCTAATAAATACAGGAGTAGATGTGACCATAATAAAACAAGAGGATTGGCCTTCTTCTTGGCCTACCACAGAAACTATGACTAATCTTAGGGGTATTGGTCAAAGTACAAATCCAAAGCAGAGTTCTAAATACCTCACTTGGAGAGACAAAAAAAACAACACAGGTCTCATTAAGCCTTATATCAGACCTCATTTGCCTGTTAATTTGTGGGGAAGAGACCTACTATCTCAGATGAAAGTGATTATGTGCAGCCCCAATGAAACGGTTGCTGCCCAAATGCTATCTCAGGGATATACACCAGGAAAAGGGCTAGGAAAGGCTGAAATGATATTTTACATCCCATTTCCAATGTAGGACAGATTGACAGAAAAGGCTTTGGAAATTTTTTATTTCGGCCATTGACATGCCTGCACCCCAACTGTGTGCAGATCCAATAACTTGGAAATCAGATGAACCAGTTTGGAATGATCAATGGCCGCTAACTTCTGAAAAACTTGAAGATGTTCGAATGTTAGTGCAGGAACAGCTAACAGCTGGACAAATCATAGAGAGTAATTCTCCTTGGAATACTCCTATATTTGTAATTAAGAAAAAATCTGGTAAATGGAGATTATTACAGGACTTAAGGGCTGTCAATGTCACTATGGTGCTCATGGGAGCCCTACAACCAGGGCTGCTATCTCCTGTAGCCATCCCTCAAGGATATTTTAAGGTAATTATTGACCTCAAAGACTTTTTTTACTATCCCTCTACATGTAGATGATCAAAAAAGATTTGTTTTCAGTCTACCATCAATAAATTTTAGAGATCCTATGAAAAGATATCAGTGGAAGGTATTGCCAAAAGGAATGGCTAATAGTCCAACCTTATGCCAAAAATTTGTTGCTCGTGCCTTACAGCTTATTAGAGATTCTTGGAAACAAATGTTTATTATTCATTATATGGATGATATACTCATAGCAGGACAATCAGGAGAACAGGTATTACTATGTCTCACACAGCTTAAACAGCAGCTGACAGCAGTAGGACTACAAATTGCTCCAGAAAAAGTTCAGCTACAAGACCCTTATACTTACCTAGGTTTCCTACTCATTGGGCCTAGGATTATTAATCAAAAGGCAACAATCAGGAGAGATCATTTAAATACACGTAATGACTTCCAGAAGCTTCTAGGTGATATCAATTAGCTTCGACCATGCCTTAACTTAACCACAGGGGAGTTAAAACCATTGTTTGAGATATTAAAAGGAGACCCAAGTCCACAATCATCCAGGACTATATCTGCTGATGCATTAACTGCTCTTAAGAAGGTGGAGGATGCTATTGCAGGTCAATTTGTTACCAATATTGATTATTCTCATCCCTTAATGCTCATTATTTTTAATACTTCCATCACTCCAACGGGTCTTTTCTGGCAAGATAATCCTATTATGTGGATTCATCTTCCTTCCTCACCCATAAAAGTGCTATTGCCTTATTATGCAGTAGCTGACCTGATTATCATGGGGAGAGAAGATTCTAGAAAATATTTTGGAAAAGAGCCATATAAGATTATTCAACCCTACACCCGATCTCAGGTCAATTGGCTGTTACAAAATACTGACACCTGGCCTATAGCTTCTGCCTCATTCACAAGTGATACAGATAATCATTATCCACCAAATAAATTGGTTCAGTTTTGCAAAGTACATCCTTTTGTGTTCCCTCGTATTGTTCGAAGGGAGCCTTTACACAACGCTCTTCTTGCCTTTACTGATGGATCTTCCACAGGAACAGCTGCTTACACCTTCCTTGATAGAACTGTCACTTTCCAGACAAAATGTACATCTGCCCAACTTGTTGAATTACAGGCTCTTATTGCAGTTTTATCTGCCTTTCCCAATCAACCCCTTAACATCTACACAGACAGTGCCTACTTAGCGCACTCGGTGCCACTCCTTGAAACTGTCTCTCAGATCAGACATGTTTCAAAACAGCATCACTGTTCCTTCAATGTCAGATATTCATCCATAATAGAGGGGAGCCTTTGTTCATTGGACACATCAGAGCTCACTCTGGCCTGGGGTCATTAGTTAAGGGCAACAGAATTGCTGTCACAGCCACCAAAATGGTTGCAGTAGCTTTTTTAGATAATATTAAGCAAGCTCAAGACACTCATAACCTACATCATTTAAATGCCCGCTCTCTTAGGTTACTCTATAAAATCACTAGGGAACAAGCAAGGCAAAGAGTAAAAGGCTGTACCACATGTGCTAATCATCTACCAGTTCCACATCTAGGAGTTTATCCTAAAGGCCTTGTTCCCAACATGGTGTGGCAAATGGATGTTACCCATTTTTTTGAGTTTGGTAATCTAAAATATATTCATGTTTGCATAGATACATTTAGTGGATTTATATTGGCTACACTTCAGGCTGGAGAAGCAACGAAACATGTAATTGCCCATCGATCACATTGTTTCTCAGTCTTGGGCATACCTAAACAAATTAAAACAGATAACGCCCCTGGATATACAGCAAAAACCCTCCAAAAATTTTGTGAAAAATTACAAATTCAACATGTCACCGGAATTCCTTATAATCCTCAAGGCCAAGGAATGGTCGAGAGAGCACATCTCTCTCTTAAAACTACTATTGATAAAAAAAAAGGGGTGGGGGAATGGTACCCAATCAAGGGTTCTCCCCATAACATACTCAATCATGCTTTACTCATTCTCAATTTTTTAAAAATGGATGATGATGGGAAATCTGCCGCTGATCATTTCTGGCACCCGGAATCTCAAAAGCATTTTGCCATGGTAAAATGGAAAGATCCATTGGATGGTTCATGGCATGGTCCAGATCCAGTCTTCATCTGGGGTCGAGGTTCAGTCTGCATCTTCTCTCAAAAAGCTGATGCAGCCAGATGGCTGCCAGAGTGCCTTGTACACCAAGTTAATGAAGTTACCTCCTCCAGGGATAAAAATCATCCCTGAGAATCTTTTCTTTTCCTTCCACAGGAATGAACAAAACATTGTTTCTCTGGATGATGGCTGCCTGTTCACTGCTCTCCTACAGCCATGCAGGGTTTGAGGTCCCTGCTAAGGCTCATGAGTTTTTACTGGAGCTCAAAAACAAACCATGTAAGTGTGAGGGAGGATTTATAATGAGTACTGATGAGGCAAGTTACAAGCCATCATACATCGGTAATCTCCCAAAACAACACATAGAGATAGATTGTGGCAGTCACATCGCATTTTGGATGACACATACACTGTGGTACTGTATCAAAAAACCACAGATTATTCCCTCAGTTAATGGCAAATATGCACCTTGTTTGTGCACGATCTTTCACACTTCCTTCCATAGCTCTTGTTATTCCTCAGCTCAGACCTGTTCTTCAGGGAACAAAACCTATTTTACTACTACCTTAATAAAGTCCCATCCAGGATCAACTGGAGGGGATTGTTCTAATAACCCTGGAAAATTAAGTGTTGCCTCATGTCCTGAAGACCTAGTGGGGAAAATAGTTTGCTGGTCTACTATGGAACCCCTACATGTGTCTGATGGAGGAGGCCCCCAAGATTCTAATAGAGCCAAGCAAGTCCATGAAAAAATTCAACGGATGTACGAGGAACTGCATCCCAGTCTGTTATATCACCCACTAGCATTACCCAACCACAGACCTTCTGAGATAGACCCTGCCACATATGATATCCTTGAGGCCACTCACGCCTTGCTTAATCGGTCTAACTCTCCCTTGAGTGTAGATTGTTGGCTTTGCCTTCAGCATGGATATCCTGTTCCACTAGCTATCCCAGTTGATTATAGAAATAACTCTCCTACCGACCTCACAATGATAAGTTATAAGACTATGACCAATCTTGATGCGTCTTGGTCCAGTTTTGCTGGTAGAAATTGCTTACCAACTCCACCATTTCTAGTACAGCCATTCATGTACTCTAGTACTAATTGCTTTTTTTCACCTGGCTATAATAACACCTGGGATTTAGATGTAGGGACTATAACCTTTAGTGGTTTTTCTGAGACATTCAATCTTTCGTAGCCATTGTGCCCCCCTAATGGCACTGTGTCTGTTTGTGGAGGTAATAAGGCTTTTACTCAACTGCCTATCAACTGGACTGAACTATGTGTCTTAGCTGCCTTACACCCAGATGTAGACATTATTCCAGGAGATGAGCCTGTCCCTATACCAACAATTGACTACATTACAGGGCAACCTAAACGCACTGTCACTTTCATTCCTTATCTTGCAGGACTTGGAATAACTACAGCAGTGTCCTCAGGTACTGCTGGTTTGGGGGTCTCTCTTACTCAATATAATAAATTATCCAGACAATTGATTTCTGATGTACAGATACTCTCAGGCACCATACAAGATCTTCAAGATCAGGTAGATTCCTTGGCAGAAGTGATTCTACAAAATAGAAGAGGTTTAGACCTTCTGACTGCCGAACAGAGAGGCATTTGTTTGGCTTTGCAGGAGAAGTGCTGCTTCTATGCCAACAAGTCAGGAATAATTAAGGACAAGATCAAACAGCTGGAAGAAGACCTAGAAAAACGCCGATGAGCACTGGCCAATAATCCACTATGGACTGGATTCAGTGGACTCCTTCCCTATCTCCTTCCCTTCTTAGGTCCCCTCCTTTGCTTGCTGCTAGTCATATCTATAGGTCCTTTGATATTCAACAAGATTATGGCTTTCATCAAAGCTCAAATTGAGGCTATACAGGCAAAACCTATTCAGGTTCATTACCATCGACTGGAGATGATGGATTGTGATGGTGCAACATTTCATCAATATTAGATCATAATAGACCATCACCCCTGTACGCTGAACTGGTCAGCCAATGACAGGTAAGATTCGTGGGAGCACATACCAACCTAAGACAGGAAATGAGGGCTAGAGCCTCATTATCCAATGACAGGTAAGGATGCTGCTCTGGCACGGACAACCTAAGACAGTCTGTTCCTGAGGGATTGTCACTCCAGCTCTATAAAATAAAAATGGGGGACCTGTCTGGAGCCGGCAGGTCATGCGCCCTGCCTTGCCTCATGCTGAGCTAAGATGGCGCCTGCCAGATGCTGGTGGGGCGTGCCTCTACCTGTTTACACACCTGTCAGACTATACCAGGTGTATCAGACTAGATTGCGTGGTGCTTCATGATTGGATAACTACACTTCCTTTTTCGAGTTCTGGCACGAGACGAGTCCTGCCTTCGTGCACTTTCCTCTGATTGGTTTCTGTACCTTATATTAACTGTGTTTATTCCTCTAATAAATGAGACTTGATCAGGCTTTTGTCTCGTCTCCATTTCTCGTGTCTCTTGTCTCTCTCAATCCCCGCACCCCCCTCCAGGTACCCGTTGATGTCCTGCGGGCCGGGACATCTCCACACTGCTTTCCAGAGTGGCTGCACTAATTTGCAGCCCCACCAGCAATGTATGAGTGTACCTTTCTCCCCACATCCTCGCCAACATCCGTTATTGCTTGTATTCTTGATAATCGCCATTCTAATTGAGGTGACATGGAATCTTAGGGTGGTTTTCATTTGCATTTCTCTTATTACTAGAGATGTTGTACATTCTTCCATATGTTTGTTGATTGCTTGTAGATCTTCTTCTGTGCAGTGTCTACTCATTTCCTTGGCCCATTTGTCAATTGCATTACTTGCATTCTTGGTGTAGAGATTTTTGAGTTCTTTATAGATTCTGGAGATTAGTGCTCTATCTGAAGTATGATTGGCAAAGATTTTCTCCCACTCTGTAGGCTCTTTCTTCGCATTGCTGATAGTTTCCTTTGCTGAGAGAAAGATTTTAAGTTTGAATCTATCCCAGTTATTGAATCTTGCTTTTATTTCTTGTGCTATGGGAGTCCTGTTAAGGAAGTCTGGTTCTAAGCCGACATGTTGAAGATCTGGACCTACTTTTGCTTCTATAATTTTCAGGGTCTCTGGTCTGATTCCAAGGTCCTTAATCCATTTTGAGTTTAGTTTCGAGAATGGTGAGAGATATGGGTTTAGTTTCATTCTGTTGCATATGGACTTCCGATTCTCCCAGCACCATTTGTTGAAGAGGCTATCTTTTCTTCATTGCATATTTTTGGCCCCTTTGTCTACTATGAGAAAATTGTACTTATTTGGGTTTACCTCCATGTCCTCTATTCTGTACCGTTGATCTACCTGTCTATTTTGGTACCAATACCTTGCCGTTTTTGTTACTATTGCTGTGTAGTAGAGTTGAAGATCTTGTATTGTAATACCCCGTTTCACTCTTCCACCTAAGGATTGCTTGACCTATTCTGGGTTTCTTATTCTTCCAGGTGAACTTCATAATTGCTTCCTCTATTTCTGTAAGGTACATCATTGGGATTTTAATTGGAATTGCATTGAATCTGTATAGCACTTTATGTAGTATGGCCATTTTGACAATATTAATTCTTCCTATCCAAGAACATGGGAGATCTTTCCATCTTCTAAGGTTTTCTTTAATTTCTTTCTTTAGTGTACTGTAGTTCTCTTTGTAAAGGACTTTCACCTCTTTTGTGAGATCAATTCCCAAGTATTTTATTTTTTTCAAGGCTATTGTGAATGGGGTAGTTTTTCTGATTATTCTTTCCAAAGATTCATCACCCATGTATAAAAATGCATTAGATTTATGTGCATTGATCTTATATCTCGCTACTTTTCTGAATTCACTTATGAGTACTAAAAGTTTTCTGGTGGAATTTCCTGGTTCCGCTAAGTATATAATCATATCATCAGCAAATAGGGATAGTTTCAGTTCTTCTTTTCCTATTTGTATCCCTTTAATTTCTTTGGTCTGTCTAATTGCTCTGGCTACAGTCTCAAGGACGATATTGAATAGAAGTGGTGAAAGAGGGCATCCCTGCCTTGTTCCCATTTTTAGGGGGAATGCTTTCAGTTTTTCACCATTTAGAATTATATGAGCCATGGGCTTAGCATAAATGGCCTTTACAATGTTAAGGAATGTTCCCACTATCCCTGTTTTTTCTAGTGTTTTGAGCATGAATGGGTGCTCTATTTTATTAAATGCTTTTTCTGCATCTATTGAAATAATCATGTGATTCTTCACTTTAAGTTTATTGATATGGTGAATTACATTTATTGATTTCCTGATGTTGTACCAACTTTGCATCTCTGGGATGAAACCAACTTGATCATGGTGCACTATCTTTGTAATATGATTTTACATGCGATTTGCTAAAATTTTGTTGAGAATTTTTGCGTCGATGTTCATTAAGTATATTGGTCTGAAATTTTCTTTCCTTGATGTGTCTCTGTCTGGTTTAGGTATCAGTGTGATATTGGCTTCATAGAATGAGTTTGGGAGGGTTCCCTCCTCTTCTGTTTTATGGAATATTTTGAGAAGTATTGGAATGAGCTCTTCTTTAAAGGATTTGAAGAACTCAGTTGAGAAGCCATCTGGTCCTGGACTTTTCATTGTTGGTAGGCATTTGATGACTTCTTCTATTTCACTACTTAAAATTGGTCTATTTAAATTGTGTATGTCCTACTCGTTCAGTTTAGGCAATTCATATGTCTCTAGAAATCTGTTGATGTCTTTGAAATTTTTTATTTTGTTGGAGTATAGATTTTCAAAATAGCTTCTAATTATGTTTTGTATTTCAATTGTGTCTCTTGTGATATTTTCTTGTTCATTCCAAATTTTAGGGATTTGAGTTTTCTCTCATCTTCTCTTTGTTAATGTGGCTAAAGGTTTATCAATTTTGTTTATTTTTTCAAAGACTATTTATTTTGTCAATTTTTTTTATTGTTTCTTTTGTTTCAATTTCATTGATTTCAGCTCTGAGTTTGAATATTTTCTGTCTTCTACTACTTTTGGTGCTGGTCTGTTCTTTTTTTTCTAGTGCTTTGAGCTGTAGTGTTAGGTCGTTTATTTGTTGAGTTTTACTTCTTTTATTAAATGCGCTCCATGAAAAAAATTTTCCTCTATGTACTGCTTTCGTAGTGTCACAGAGATTTTAATATGATGTTTCTTTGTTCTCATTTACCTCTAAGAATTTTTTAACTTCCTTTCTAATATCTTCTGTTATCCATTCATCATATAATAGCATATTGTTTAATCTCCAGGTGTAGGAATAGTTTCTGTTTTTAACTCTTTCATTTATTTCTAACTTCAATCCATTATTGTCTGATAGAACACACGGTAGTGTCTCTATCTTCTTGTATTTGCTAACATTAGCTTTGTGGCATAATATATGGTCTATTTTAGAGAAGGATCCATGTGCTGCTGAGAAGAAAGTGCATTCTCTCTTGGTTGGATGATATATTCTATAAATGTCCTTTAAGTCTAAATTACTGATTGTATTGTTGAGATCTATGGTTTCTTTGTTCAATTTTTGTTTGGAAGATCTGTCCAGTGGTGAGAGAGGAGTGTTAAAATCCCTAGTATTATTGTGTTATGGTCTATTTGGTTTCTGAAATTGAGAAGGATTTGTTTGACATACATGGATGAGCCACTGTTCGGGTCATAGGTGTTTTTGATTGTTATATCTTGCTGATTTATGCTTCCCTTAAGCAGTATGAAATGTCCTTCTTTATCCCTTCTGACTAACTTTGGCTTGAAGTCCACATTATCTGAAATGAGGATGGATACTCCAGCTTTTTTGCTGAGTCCATGTGCATGGTATGTTTTTCCCATCCTTTAACCTTTAGTCTATGAGTTTCTTTTTCTATGAGGTGAGTCTCTTGCAGGCATCATATTGTTGGATCTTTCTTTTTAATCCAATTGCCAGTCTATGTCTTTTAATTGATGAATTCAGACCATTAACATTCAGGGTTATTATTGAAATATGATTTGGTTTCCCAGTCATTTGGTTCATTTTTAAAATTTTATTTATTTATTTATTTGTCACAACTTGGTTCTTCCTTTATTTAAAAATTCCTTTAGGATAATTCCTCCCTTTGCTGATTTGCTTCTTTGTTTTTCATCTCTTCCTCATTGAATATTTTGCTGAGAATATTCTATAATGCTGGCTTTCTTTTTGTAAGTTCTTTAAGCTTTTGTTTATCATGGAAGGATTTTATTTCATCATCAAATTTGAAGGTAAGTTTTGCTGGGTATAAGATTCTTGGTTGGCATCCATTTTTCTTCAGGGCTTGAAAAATGTTGTTCCAGGCCCTTCTAGCTTTTAGGGTCTGGATTGAAAAATATGCTGATATCTGTATTGGTTTCCCCCTGAATGTAATTTGGTTCTTTTCTCTCACAGCCTTTAAAATTCTGTCTTTATTTTGTATATTAGGTATTTTCTTTATAATGTGCCTTGATGTGGGTCTGTTGTAATTTTGTGTATTTGGAGTCCTATAAGCCTCTTGAACTTGATTTTCCATTTCATTCTTCAGATTTGGGAAATTTTCTGATATTATTTCATTGAATAGTTTGTTCATTCCTTTGGTTTGTTTCTCTAAGCCTTCCTCAATCAAAATAATTCTTAAATTTGGCCTTTTCATGATATCCCCTCGTTCTTGTAGATTCTGTTCATGATTTCTTACCATCTTCTCTGTTTGTTCAACTTTGTTTTCAAGGTTAAATATTTTGTCTTCAATGTCTGAGGTTCTGTCTTCCAGGTGTTCTATCCTATTGGATATGGTTTCTCTGGAATTCTTAATTTGGTTTATTGTTTCCTTCATTTCAAGGATTTCTGTTTTTTTTTCAATATCTCTAACTCTTTATTGAAATGATCTTTTGCTTCCTGTATTTGCTCTTTAACTGTTGATTGATGTGATAATTCAGTGCCTGCATTTGCTCCTTCATCTCATCATCTTGTGCCTACATTTGCTCTTTCATCTCATCATTTGCTTCCCTGATCATTTTAATTATGTACATTCTGAACTCCTTTTCTGTCATTTCTTCTGTCATGCCGTCATTGGGTTTTACTGATGTAACAACTAGATTTGTTTGGGGCATTTTCTTCCCTTGTTTTCTCATATTGTTCTGGTATCATTGGACCACTGAGATATTGCAAATTTCCTCTATTGACTTATAATGTCCCCGAAGATTTCTAGTATATCCCCTTTTAGCCTTCAGTAGGCTGAAGTATGGAGGAAGGTGATAGCATGGTGCTCCACAAGGAAGCTGCCTCTCTAGGGGTGGTGGCCTTCAGGTGGTGTATATTCCCTGCTAGTGGGCAGAGGTGCCTCCACTTGTTGACCAATGGTCATCCAAAGGGGAACTAGGCTGTGGGCTGAGGCAAGGCCTGTTTGGGCCGGTGTCTCTGGTTTTACCATTCTTGTGAGAAAACCTCACCCAGCAGGGAAGACTCACCTGGTGGGGAGGTCTCGCTGGTCAGTTCCTCTCCTAGAGGTTCCCCTCAATCTACAGCTACCACCTGGGCTGGGCTTCCTTCCTATGCAAAGTTCCCAGGGAGCCAGACCTACCTCCTGGGCCTGGGAGCCTCACCCTTCGCAGATGAGTCTCCTGAGACTGCCTCTCCTCAGAGAATCTGCCCACAGTCCTGGAACCTTTGCTCCACCCATAAGTGTGTCTCTGTGCAGCACTTCCACCAAGAAGCCTCCTAGGTCCTGGGACTCTGCTCTGCACCTAATTACCTATGTGGCCCCTCCTCTGGAGCCCGGTACAATCGCTCCAAGTCCCAGCGACCCGCCACACGCCTCTTCCTCCAGACAGCTGCCCGGTGTTCTGATGTGGTTACTAGGAGTCCAAGCAACTCACCGCGTGCATCCTCCTCCTGCCAACCGCCTGTAGCCCTGGGCAGTCACTCCGAGTCCAAGTGACCTACCCCATTTCTTCTGCTCCTCCAGGTAGTCCCCCGCGTGTTCAGGAGCGGTCACTCGGAGTCACTCTGAGTCACTCTGAGTCCATGTGACCTGCTGCACACCTCCTCCGGGCAGCCACCTGGAGCTCTGATGTGGCCACTCGAGACCAAGCAACCCACTAAGCTCCTCCTCCAGGCAGCCCCCAGGTGTTCAGGAGTGGTTGCTTTGAGTCCAAACAACTCACCACTCTCTTCCTCCTCTGAGCAGCTGCCTGGAGCTCCAATGCAGTCACCGAGAGTCCAAGTGAACTGCCACCCTCCTCCTCCTCCTCCTCCTCCAGGCAGGTCCCGGTGTTCAGGAATGGTTGCTGTGAGTCCAAACAGCTCGCCACGCAGCTCCTCCTCTGCAACCACCCATAGCTCTGGTATAGTCACTCTGAATCCAAGCAGCCACACTCCTCCTCCTCCTCCTCCAGGCAGGCCCCAGCGTTCAGGAGTGGTTTCTCTGAGTCCAAACAGTTCGCCAAGCAGCTCCTCCTCTGGCAACTGCCTGTAGCTCTGGTGCAGTTGCTCCGAGTCCAAGCGCCTCGCTGCGTTGCTTCTCCTCCTCCTTCCTCCTCTGGGGAGGGCCTGGTGTTCAGGTATGGTTGCTCTGAGTCCAAACAGCTCTCCGCACAGCTCCTCCTCTGGGCCACTGCCTGGAGCTCCAGTGCTTGCTCCAAGTCCAAGCACTGTGCTGAGTGGCCTCCTCTACGATGCTCCCAGTTGTCCGAGTTCACTGCTCCAGTGGGGGGAGCAGTGTCTTGCTGGGCAGCTCTACTACACAAAGTTCCCTGCATTCCAGGACTACTGCCCCATCCAGGATGCCTCCTCAATGGGAGAGACTCACCCGGCTGCTTTGAGTTGGTCCCAAGTCTCTCAATATCTCCTCTTTTGAATCCTGAGTTCTGGAGCAACATGAAATGCAGCCACCTCTATTCTGCCATCTTGAAAACCCACTGACTCATGCTTTCTTATATCTAGTTTCTAAGTTAAAAAACCAAAGTTACAATTTCCACTAATAAGAAATGGCTAATTTTGTTATAAGCCAGAGAATGAAAGAGAGGAGATGTTAAGAAAGCTATTCAACTAACAGTTCCAAAAGAAGAGAGAAAATAGAGCAAAAAGAATTGCTCCTAACTCCTAAGTGTACATTTCAACACTTCATTCAATGTACCAGGAGCATGAGCACCAAGGTGTTTTCATTACCTACTAGTCCAGGAGCAGCAGCTATTCTTACATTCCCATACTTGTCCTGTCCTCAAATTTTCTAAATTTACAATGTCCTTCTGTTCTCATCTGGAGCCAACATAGCAATAAATGTTCTTTTCCATAAAATTCCATTATAAAATACTCTGGCCTTTTGGAGCTGGAAGACAATTTCCCAAGTACTTCTTATCCATAATTCTGGTGGCTTCGGGAGTGTGTCTCAGGAACAATCCTTTTGTCTAGCATATTTTTATATTCAAAGAATCCTTAGAAAAATAATTCTCTCTAAGAGATCTCTTGGATCCTAGAATTTTTATTCAATGCCACTTGTTTTAAAACAAATTATAGCCTACGTGGTGTGTATTTTCTGCCTATTTCAAGTCCTAATAAACTGGAAATCATTTCCTCTTTCAAATTTTTTCTTATACCAAGTAGAGAGTTTGACCTAGTTTCTCCTAAAGAGTTGTTTTCTTAGTCATTTTTCTAAGTGCAGTCTTTTGTCATTGAACTTGTTTTCCAAACTACAGCAAAATAACATTACACAATGGAAATACAAATGTCCCCCACCAGATCAACACATTGCTTCAAAAATTTAATGACTTTCTTTTGCTAAAATATTTCTACTGGTATCTCTAAAATAGTTAACAGGAACATATGTGATTTTGACCCTTGTTTATTTTTTTAACGTTATCTACATTAGTGCCCAGTCCACTAATGCATTCCATGATTTTCCAATAATGTTTGCCAGTGATTCTAATAATTAATGCTGTCTTTCTGAGGACATTCTATCATTCCTTTTCATCTCCCTGAAAGAACATTTGCACTTCTCCTCACCTACCTGTTACAAATCCTTCATAATTTGATCTATTTGTGATCAAGTTGAGATAACTTTTCCTCAGTCATTAGGCTAAGATTATAATCAATCATTTGTTCTCACAGTATATGGGAGAGATTAAGTACTCATGGTTCATAGTATAGGAGGGCGACTATTGTCAAAAAATAATTTATATATTTGAAAAGATAAAACAGAAATTTGAATATCCCCAACAGTAGACATTATTCTCATTTCAGGTAATAGATTTTCTAAGTACCCTGATATTTTTATAAATCAAAATATCATACATGTGCCCCATAAATGTGTACAATCATCACATATCATTTAACATTTTTAAAATGGATAAATACTAAATACATGTTTGAGAAAAGTAGGATTGTGACTGGTCCCAAGGGCATATTGAAGGGTGTCGTTTCATAGAAGTGGTCACTGATGGATACCACATGCCTCATCAAGAGCTGATCTTTTACTGTTATGGTTCCATCTCAGTTTTTAGCAATTTAAATATTTTGACTTATCTGTCTTCATTCTCCTCTTACATACAAATATTTTATGGCCTTCTTTCTACAGGCTTTCTCAATAAAATTTTTTTTACCATTTCTATATTTTTATCTATCTCCCTTTTAACTTCATTTATCTCTAATTTTTACTTCCAGAAGTAATTTTCCTCTTGACCCCTGAATTAGATCCTTACTAGTGTAATAACTCTGTCTTCTTGGATATTTTATAAATAGCTCAACTTCAACTATACCTCATATGACATGTTTTTCTTATTTGGGGTGTACTGGTGATTGAACCCAGGGGCACTTCAACTACATCCCCAGACCTATTTTGCATTTCTTCTAAGGTCTTCTCCAATTTTCTTCTTTAGAGTTCTTTAGTTTTCATTGTAGAAATCCTTTGCCCTTTTGTTAAATTGATTTCCATGTATTTTATTTATTTTTGAGAATATTGTAAATGGTATCATTTTCCTAATTATTTTCATCAGATTGATTATTGTAGATAAGAATGTCATTGATTTATGGTTGTTGACATTGTTTGCGGCTATTTTGCTGAATTTATTTATGAACTCTAGAAGTTTTCTGGAGGATGTTTTTTTTTCCTTCTAAGAATAGGATCATGTAGCCAGCAAAGAGAAATAACTCCAACTCTTCTTTTTTTATACATATATTTTTTTAATTTCCTTCATTTGCTAATTTCCCTGGCTGGAGTTTCAAGAACTCTGCAGAATAATAGTGGGAAAAGTGGGCATGCTTTCTCTTCCCGTTTTTAGAATTCCCATAACTCAAGAATAAAAGCAAGAATCAGGGAGATCCAAGATGGTGGTCTAGAGGGAGGCTGCATTCATTGTCACTCCACAACACCAGATTCAAGCAGAGGATATCTGTTTCTCGGTGAGGCAGTTTTTACTGCTTATCAATCCCCTGCTCTTTACCCCATTTGTCTGCTGTGATCACCTGCAATCTGCTAGCTTATTGACGCCTTTTTTGAGAGCAGATTGCTCACTGTCAGGCGTCTATCATCCGCCATTTGCCTGTCTCTCACCTGTCCATCACCTGCTTTAACCCTATCCATCAACCAGTGCTCGAAGTTCACCTCCCAATCGTCCGACAGCTGCCAGCAGACTTACTGGAGACCACCAGTGGAGAACCAGCTGCCTGCTGCTGCCTGTAAGTTCACTGTTACAGTACCTGCAGGTTTGATTACACGTGGCTGCCGCCATTTGGAGGCAACAGCCAGGCCCTGTAGGACCCCTGGCCGGACTGACTGAGTCCCATCTCCAGGATCCCTCAGCCCGACCAATCACTCCGTGCCTCTGGGGTCCTCAAATCAACTGACTGCTCCCTGCTGCCAGGAACCCCAGAACAACTGACTGTGCAATATCACCGGGAACCCAGGCCAAATGATTGCACCCAGCCTCCTGTATCCCAGAACCACACCAAACACACCCAACCTCCAGGACCACTACTGGACCAACTGCATCCTGTCT
>NW_027632543.1:6506-11884 GCF_902686455.1 Sciurus vulgaris | reverse complement strand
AACACTCAGAACAACCTCAGAAGAGACAACAATATTGACATTGTTATTCTCTCCACATTCCAGGAAACAGTATCAGAAATGTTAGAGTCCCACAGACAGTAATAGGATAAGAGTGAAGCCCAGAACTCAAGAATTCATGCTGCCTTCCCCACCATCCTGAGTTTAATGACAGAACATTCTGGAATTTTTCTGGAAGTGTATAGATAAAAGAAGTCTTGGGCCTAAAGTGAGCATTACCATACCTCTAGTAAGTGAGGACAAGTCAGTAAATCCCTGGAGACTGGGAATCAGCTAGCAGTGGGAGGCATGGGGCAGGGAGGGGATCTGACACACATTCTTTGGATTCTGCCTTTTGCACACTGCAGGAGACCAAGAGGCATGTGGTCTGACAGCTTGGGCTAGGGTGTGTTTCTCTTATGACAGGAGACAGAGATAAGACAGAGATTCAGAGACAGAAAGAGTCTGTGGCAGAGGCAGAGATGAAGACAGAAACAGAGATAAAGGTTTGTCAGTAGTGAATAACAGCAATGTAGCACAGTTCCCCTTGGAAGGCAGGACACCTCGCAGAACCCTTACTTGCCACTCAAGGGCTGAGCTCCACCCTCCACACTCCAAGGAAAAGGAAAGACATGGATGAAGGCAAGAAGGGAGCTGCTGGTCAGGAGTGGCCTGGAGCATCACTGGCCTTGCTAGCTCCAGTCCATCCCCTGCATCCCAGGGACCAGGGCTGGAGAAAGCCCCTGCAGAGGTGAGAGTGCTTCCTGTTTGGAGACCACCAGTAGTAAACTAACTGTGCTGCCAATGTTCCAACCAACTGCTTGACCTAATGGAGGGAAACTCATGGTCCCAGAGAGACTGGGTTCAGACACCAGCATCAGTTCTCCCAGGACCATGCGATCCTCTTTGTCCTTAACTGCCAGTTTGATAAAGGCATGTGTGAGCACACATGTGGACTCCTGCTAAGCTCTACAAGACATCAGGTGTCCAGTGCAATGAGGGAGGAGCTGTCATTTAGCCCAGAGCTGGGGGGACAGTGGACAATGAGAGAGATGGCCCTATCCAGAGGGTGTGGCCACTTCTGTGCAGCTTCTTGCCACTCACCTCCTCAGGAGAAGGTAGAAATCCAGAGTTCTATGTGAAGTCCACTTTTCAAAGCACCGTAGGGATGCAACAAGGACTTCCCTGAAGCTGTGAGTATCTGTGATCTGTTTTCTTCCCAGAGTCACCTGTGGTCACTCAGAGAGGCAAGTGTGTATTCAATGGACTTCTTTAGAGGATCCCAGGCTCTGCAGATCTTGTGAGCACTTCCTCAGGTATGAGATGTGGGACAGCATGACAGAATCCAGGTCACCATGGATCTTACTCAGGTTGCTTATTCCCAGGCTCTTTCTCCTCAGTGGCCCCCATGTCTTCCTTATCCAATCATACAATTGACCTTTAACTACTGAAATGACATGAAGCCCTTCCCTGTCCTACCACCACTGAGACCTTTCCCCAGTGACCAGAGTCACTTTCAGTTAGAACTGTGAAGAACATTTCCCTCATTAACTCACAAATGTATACACGTGAGCTGGAAACACATTAGAAAAACACACCATGAAGAAAGATGCAGCAGATTGAGTAATTTGACAGCAATGGGTGCCCTCTGAGCTAGTGGGACCAGGAAACTGAGCTCTGAGGAAGCTGAGGAAGGGAATGGGGCAGTTGTCTCCATGTCAAAGAGCACTCCAGGCCAAGGGATTGGGAAGTGCAAAGACCCTGAGGCAGGAGCTCTTACAAGATATTTGAAGATGACCAAGGGCCAAGGGTAGGCCCTGGATGACTTGAGCCACAGTCCAGCAGGGAAGGCAGTGGTTAGATATGGATTCAGGTGAAGCTCTGGGGCATGGAACTCTATTATCATCACTGTCCCACCTCCTGTTCCCCTATGTTTCTAAAGAGCCTGACCACAGAATATCAAATTATTCACCTACAGTTAAATACACACCCACAGCAAGTCATCATCTCCTGGGCTGTCCATCCCCCTCTGTGTCTCTGAGCCTTCATGGTGGGAGAAGGGAATGCAGGAGTCTGGTCTGGAGGGGACACTGTGTACATCTGCTCCAACTGAGGCAGTGCTTGTACCCAAGTCTCTGGGCTAGAAATTGAAGGCTTCACTTTTGAATCTTCTAGATACCAGATCCCCTGAAAGTTCAGCTGTACCAGGGCTAGGTGGTGGGAAATTAGGTCATGTATTTTTGTGTTTGCTTGGAACGCTGGACTTGGCATCTGCTCAGCATTTCCTGGTGTGTTGCACTTAACACCAGCAGTGCATGAAGTGCCAGCAAGCACAGTGCCTGCCACTGTTTAGTCATGTATCATGAACGTATCCTTCTATGGCTTCCTAGACAGTATTGCTGGATGGAAGGGAGAGATGTGGAAGGTGAAATGGAAAAGAGCCAAAGAAATGCCTCTTTGTTCTGACCTCACTCCACTGCATGCTTGCTTATACTGTTTTCCTTCCTGCCTCCCAAGGCTGTGTCTATGTTGACAGTACATTACACCCTGACTGTGGCCTTGATGTGTAAAAAATGATTCCAAAATGGACAATCAAAACAATTCTCTCAAACAATCAAAATGACTCTCTCCTCAGGGTCTTTCTTGTTCTTGTGGTTGTTGTGGCTTTTGCATTTATAAACTCTGTCCTTCCAAAGTTCAGCACTGGGAGTTCTTTGATGTGTAGGCATGCTCCTAGCCAATTGCCTGGCATGCTCTGAAAGGACCTTTATTCAATTTGGCCCAATCTGCACAGTGGTTTGTGCTTCTCTGTACAAAGGCAGACCAGTTTTAAAACAATATTAGCTAAATAGCTGTCCAGGTGATCCCCCAAGGTGACCCACAATGGAAACCACAGGGGATGTGAGTGGGAGAGGCTTGGGAAACTGAGTTCTCATGACTGGGTGACCCTCCCTGCTCAAGCCCATTAGAGTCATGGAGAGAGGTATCAGAGTGACTCACCCACAGCCCAGGGAGGTGGGAAGGGTTAGTCATTCCAATGTATCAGGTCGGTTTTCCCCACACCTCCCCTGGCCACTGCTGGAGAAAGCAAGTTTGGGTTGGACACTGGCTTCTCTGGACACATGGAAAGCTGGCTTCTATGGCCCCTCTTCTCACTTCTGAGCTGTCATTGGCACCAGGGCAGGTGGGGACACTGGGTCATATATTTCTGTGTTGAAGTTGTTGACATGGAAAGCCTGGTAATCAGGTTAGTGTTCCAGGGGGAGGCTCACATGCACTGTTCACACAAAAACATCCCCTCTTTGAAGAGGTCTGTTAAAAATGGCAGTTTAGGGGCATATGAACCAAGCTGTGGGCACCCTAATAGCAGATGCACAGAGGGACAATCATGGACACCCAGAACTAATGGCCTCCAGCAGTGGTGGGGTGGAAGAGCAGAGGTGTGGGGTTGAAAGTAAGAGGTACTGTCCAACTACTGCATTTTTGAAAGTAGGAGGTTCCAGGGTATGGAAGAGAGAGACATGATGAGGACATCATGCTCGATCTGAGCTTTGGAAAACATGGAAGGCCTCACTCTAACAGTGCTCTCAGTGCCCTGCCCACAACCTATGTAAGTGTTGTTCAGTGGTTGGGGACAGAGGGGCTTGAGGGTGGCCAAGCAGGTTCACAGAAAATGAAGGCCAGCTTCAAGCAATGGAAGGATCTCCCTGCAGTTAGAGGCATGAAGGACAATGACTTTGCTCTGAGAGTCCACCATGCTGCTCACAAAAACCTTTGGAGTCTGTTTAGTGATTAAAACCAGACATCACCATGAATAGTGGGACACACAGACATTAGCCTGAGCTGATACACATACCAGAGTCCATATCAGGTATGCCACAAGGGGCTGGATAAACCATGGATGTAGAGTGGAGCTGGGCCCAATCCAGGTTTGATACTACCACCCATGTGCTCCTCACCCCAGAACCCATGGAACCACACAATCCCCTAAATGCTAACTGATGCTTCCTGTCAGCCAGGCTCATCTGTGATGCCCAGATTCTTCAAGAAGTTGCATGGGGTGGGTAAGAGGCCTCCATGCCTACCTGGATAACTTGGTCCCTTGTCTGAGGACCCCATGTGCCAGTTGGTCAGTGCACAGAAGAGATGTCCCCCAACTGCAGGCCTCCCCTGAACCAGGGGCTTGCTGGGCAAAGGCTTCTGCCAATGTTTGGTTTTTGTTTTGACTGAGTTGAGGGATTCCAGGAAGGGATGCAGCTGGACTGGGAAGGCCCCTGCCATCCGAGCTGGCATTTGATGGACATTGGGGTGAGGGTCAATTGGGATGCACCAGAAAATGTAAGGTGGTGACAGATGTTGGGAACAGTGGAGAACAGAAGGAGTGAGGCCACAGTTAGAAAGGAAAATGATGGAGTGGGCTTCACCCAGGGGGCCCACTGGAGCAAAGACCTTGGGGGATGCAGTCAGAGGGAGTCAGGTGGACACTGCGAGGGACATCCAGGTAAAGGTCACAGAGGAGAGAATCTCCATGGCAGTGTGCAGTGCCTTAGGGATGTGGGCCACCTATAGCTGAGCTAGATGTGTCCTGGTGAAGAGGGAGTTTGGGCCACATCGGGCCCCAGCCCAGTGAGCACTTGGGTGCCTTCTGGGGCCAAGGGAGCGGGGTTCTGCACAGGTGCACAAGGGGCTGCCTGCCCCATGTTCTCACAGGCCCCTCGGTTTGAGCGGGGGATGAAAGGCAGGAGGCAGGATTAGGCAGGGTGGGTATTCAGCATCCGGCAAAAAGTTTTCTAAGAAGCAGACATTGACAGAGTGTGTGTGTGTGTGGTGTGTGTGCACTCACACATGCACACAAATGCTCCAGAGAGTGGACCAAGTTATCTGATCTTAACCCTGAATTATCCATGGGAATTGAATTCAGGGAGCAGGAGGCAGAGAGAGGCCTGGACTCTCTGGAGGTTTGAAAAGCCTGCTGGACCTGCTGGCAGGGCCCTGATGATGGCATGTGCCTGCACCGTTCCCACTCCAGAATTCATACACTCCAGTTGTAGGAGGGGCTAGGGATCCAGGTGGACCAGGCTCAATTATGCCTACATACGCTCTCACACTCATACACACTCATACTCAAAAAATCACACACACATGCTCATGTTCACATTTACACACTCTCACATTCATGTACACCCTCACCCTCACACACACACTCACACACACTGTCACACTCACACTCATACTCAAACACTCACTCACCCACTCTCACATTGACACACACTCACACACTCACATTGACACACACACTAATATGCACTCACACACTTGCACACTCATACACACACATTCACATTCACAGAGACACATGCACACACTCACATGCCCCCACA
>NW_027632543.1:0-6411 GCF_902686455.1 Sciurus vulgaris | reverse complement strand
GAAGAATATTATACTAAGTAAAAATAAACCAATACCCATATCCAAAGGTTGAACTTTTTTTGCTGATATGTGAAATCTAAACCACAAAAAGTGTGTGAGGGTACGAAAAGTTTATAATATTAAACAATGGTGAAAAAAAGAAAGAGAGGAATAGAAAAGTAGAATAAATCTAACATAGTTTTTCTATCTATACATATAAAAATACCTAGTAAGTTCCACAATCATGCCCACCCACAAAACAATTGTTAATTTAATTAGAATAAGATATATCCAATGTTTGCATAAGTTCATGAAAATGGTTTCTACTGTCATGTAGAACTAAAAAGAACCAATAAAATTAAATAAAAATGACAATTGCTTGAAGAGATAGATTGTTATCCTGTTATAAACATAATACAATGTATACATATACAAAAGCTTTATTGCATAAAAATATATAATTTTATTTTATATATTAAAATAAATTTAAATTTGAAAAAGAAAGCTTAAAATACCCAAATGGGATTGTTGTTTCTATTTGATATTTTAATAATATACATAAATACCATAAAATATTTGAACTCAAATTAACTAGTAAATGTTTTCTTTATGTAGTCAACCTCATTGCCTTTCAAAAGTTTCTCTTAGCCTGCTGGTTCTGGAATAATTAGACAAATTGCTACATTTTTAGAAAACTACCCTATTGCAGAACTGTTGAATCAGATTCTTCATTTCAGTAAATTTCTGGTTCATGTTTGTGCAATTATATCTGAGAATTCCCTTTATTAATTACCATAACTTTCCCATCTGAGGGATATGTATCATTTAGTTCATGATATATAAAATTACAAAATCTATAGTCCGTGTTGATGCCTCAGTTTTACATTTTATTTCATAAAAGTGAAATTATCATACTCCTTTTGAACTTATGTCTGTTTTTCTTCAGAGGTATATAATACTATCACTGTGCATAAAAGTATATTAATAAATAATTAGTCATCACCTCCATAGGAGTCTACTCTTATTGCAACCTCTGATAAGTTAAAACCTCTGTGAATGATCAAGTAGTTAGTGTACTATTTATTTACCTATTATTTCAGTATCTGTTGACATTTAGAGATGTGGCCATTGATTTCACTGAAGAGGAGTGGGAATGCTTTCATCCAGATCAACAAAACTTATACAGAGATGTGATGTTTGAGAATTACAGAAACTTGGTCTTCCTGAATAAGCATAACTTCCCTTAATAATTATTAATTAATTAAATTATTTAATTTTCTTCCCTTGCAGAATAACTTCTGGGAACTTCTCTATAAGAATGTGTTTCAGATGTGTGCTTTCAAGAAATAAAAGAACATATTTTGGTACAGATAAAATATTAAAGACATTCCTTTTAATCTTAATCTCTCCCTTTCTTGGTAGGTTATATATCTTTCACTTTAGAAAAGTGGTACTGAGAATAATTCAGTGATATAAAATATTGTGGCCTGACATAGCAGATGACGCAGTTGAGAGTTCCAAAGATCAAGGAGGAATTCAAACTTCAAAATGTTGATGGAGAAATTATCTAACAGAAAAGATTTTTCAGAAGCTTAGGTTGATTTCTCTTGTTGTCATTGAACATGTATTGCCCATTGTTTATCAAGTTTTCAAAAATTTTAAAATCTTCTGTTTCTCTCCAGTGATGTCACAGTTCTTTTAATTTAACCAATCAAACTCCTCTTTTCCAGTGAGTGTCAGCATGATCTAAAAGATCTTCTGTTATTTGTGGGTCTCCACATGGTATATGAACATTTTTGGAGAATTCTAGGACAAACCATTGCAAAAATTTAATATCCAGAATCTGTTTAACATTATTTATATATTTATTCATTAAAATTACCTTATACACGCTCTTTGTAAATACTTGTAAAGGATTTCCTGTGACATGAAATCACAGTAAAAGCTCAGTTTTTTGTCTGTAGAGATAGTTGTAATTTGTAGTTATATGAAACTGTTGTTAAATAACATATCTATGGTTGTACATAAATTGCTGGTTAAATTTTCCTTTCCCTCTTTCTTTAATTTTATAGGTAGGTTTCATGTTGTAGAATAGGTTTTCTCCTTTCACATATTGCTGTTTTATTTTTGGCTACATTTTATGAATATATGGAAATTTCTATTACTTCAGAAGTTAGTACAATATTGAAATTAATACATGCATGATTTTCGTTTCTATTGCCAAAAATTATATGTGCACCTTGTTTCTATAACTATTACACCTTTTTAAATGAGTTTTATATTTTATTTATAGTTTTTATTCTGCCTATGTACATAGTAATGAATATTTTTCATAGAATCAAGGGGTACCTATTAATGGGCTACACTCCAACCCTTTTCTATCTCATGAAGTTATTGAGTATGGCCTTGAGATTATAAATTTTATGCCTCAGAATTACACTAATAATTCTGGATTATATGCAGATTACATGCATGCCCTTTATCTATATATTTATAAATTTGTTCTTATTTATAAGATAAAGACTATAGCATTTTAAATTTAACTTTCAAACATTTTACTATTTTTTATTTTTATGTTTCTGAAATTTTAATTGTGATCAAAACCACAGAACAGTGCTTGATCTCCCCAATATATCACATATACTGTTCAGCAATGTTAATTCAAATTATGCTGTAATACATCTCTAGATGGTGTACATTCCAAAAGTCAATAAATCAATTCCCATGCAAACAAGCACTCATTTCTGTCTTCTGTCATCAATAATGTTCTTCTCATTTCTGTTCAGAAGGATTTTTTGTTTACTTGTTGGTTTTTTGATGTCTTATATAAGTAAAATTCTGCTATATTTTTCATTGTGGTAGTGATATATTTTAGTTATCAAAATGTACTGAGGATTTATCCTGATTATAGATTTTGCAGAAATGTATTACTTTTTTAACTTGAAAAATATTATGTAGTTTCTATATTCCAAATTCCTCCATTCACTCATTTCAAGGGATATTTGGTTTGCTTCCCCATGGTAGCTGTCTTGAATAATATTAAAAAACCATTGATGTTCAAATGTCTTATTTGGTATATGTGCAAGAACTTATTAAAGTCAGAATTAACTATATCCTTCTGCTTAATTGGTGTCACTATTGTCAATTGAATATTGTAGTTTAATGTTTTTAAATCATGAAACAATTTTCTCCCAATTTTGTTTCTATTTTGAATATTTTTGATATACAAAAAAACTTTGAGATTCCATAAAATTTCAAGAATAAGTTGTTGTCTGTCTCTGCAAAAAATAACAGATTTACATGGAGTCTCAATGTATCTTTGAGGAGTACAAATGTCTTTTAACTTAATATCTTCATTCTGGAAAATGATCATATTCAACCTTATTCAATCAATTGCCACATATGTGTGGATTTTTTAATATCCTTTCCACATTTTGATTTTTGACTTTATTCTATTATAATCACAAAATAATTTTAATATTTACATACCTATTAACCTTTAGTCTTTTCCTTTCCTACTGGTTGATTGAATTTAACATTTCATATGCTATTGAGAACAATTAGTGTATAAGCGAAATATGTTTAAATTATTTTCAAAGTCTTCTGTTTTTTGATTACCATTTTGTTTGACTTCCTTTACAGCAAGTATGGATTGATGCCTCCTAGTATTAAAGTGTTTCTATTTCTTTATTTAATTTGTCAATCTTAACTTTTTGTTTCTTGGAAGCACAATGTGAGTTGAAACTATATTTACTTTTATTGCCATATTCTAGGAAAAGCTCATTTTTATCTTCATATATTATTCTACTTTGCCTCTTTTCAAAGCTTTTTTGTTAAATTTAAAATATATTTTATCTCATGTAACTTCTTGCCTTAAACTTTCATATATCATAATTTGACCACACAAGCTTTCTTTTTGACACATTTTTATATAATGCTCTTCTAATCTTTTGCTTTCATTCTACATGTTTCCTTAGATATAGAGTTACAAGTAGATTGCATATATTTTTATTTATTTTAGATTTATTAGTTTTCTTTTTCAAATTTTAATTTGTTCTTTTTATACATAAAGTATAAAGTTATACTTGGGGTACAATTTCCCATGTTGGGGGTTGTATGCATTGTGAAATTACACTGCTTGTATTAATATATGAACATAGAAAAGTTATGCCTGTTTCAGTATATTGCCTTTCTTATACTCATCTCCAATTCTTTCCTTTAATTCAAATTTATTTAATCCAATTAAGTTTTATTCTACACTCCACTAACTTATTGTGTTAGCCTCACATATCAGAGAGAACATACAGATTTATGAATTGATATTTTACTACCTCTACATTTAACATTCACCAGGACTTCTAAACATCTAGACAGACTAGAAGTTGCAAATTAAAAGCTCAATTTTTGAATTTTTCGAGACTGAAAAATTCAGTCTTGAAGGAAATGCAAACATTTAACAACAGTTCTAATTTAAAGATATCTTTAAAATATGAACATTCTTGTCCTTCACCAACCCAGTCTGCTATAATGCTCCAATTTTAAGAAGAAAATCTTTCCTAAAAGTTTTAACAAAACATACAAATTTTGTTTGCTGATTCTACTTTTGTCATAAATGGCAATCTCTTTAACATCTAAAAAAAAGGTGCAGAGAGAAAATGACTCATTTGTCCTTTATATACACTATATAAAGAGCAATATAAAACAAATCCCATACACATAGTAACAATAGTTACTTTTTGCCTCATTGTAAGCACACTGCCATGGTGCTCCAGAAAACCAGCATACAATGCTTATTACTCAACAGGAATTTTGGTTATTATCCTCCACAAAACATTTCATAGAATTTTTTTAAATTAATTTACAAAAAGTTTTATATTTTACTGCTTCTATTTTAAATTGGTGTATCTAAAATGTTGATATTTCTAAAACATCCCAGCATTTTCAAATATATATCCAGGAATGAGGAGTAAAATGCACACACACCAAGAAATGGTTATAATATGAAAAATATCTTTTACACATAACCAGTCTTGTCCAGGATTCACCCTTCTCATGCTCAAATTTTCTTCATGTCCTCTTACCTCTGAATAAATGTGAACAATGTCACTGCTAGAGGTCTAACAATTCCTTTCAAAATCATTTTCAGAGAACATTTCTGACTTTTTAACACAAATGGGTATTTACATAACCTTATATTCTAACTGCAACATATATCAGTAACATCTTTAAAATTTAGAATGTGCAGATATAGCAAAAGTTCTAATAGGTTGGGGGCAAGATTAGAACAGCTTTTTCATAATATTATATACACACACACACACACACACACACACACACACACACACACACACACACACATATATACAGGTCTTCTACAAATACCCAGTAAATCTTCCTGAAGGGTGTTGGACATTTCCAATTGATCATATAGCTTGTTACTCTGCAGGTTCTTTCTTTGGTAGAACAAACCACAACTGTCCAAAGGTGTTCATTGTTCCACCAATCATTCTCCACAGCTTCGCTCACCTTCTGGGATGGATAAGATTTTTGTTTGCCTTCTCAAGACAAGGTGTCATCAAATGGAACTTGCACATAGTGTACCCAGAGGGCTCTAGTCAGTGCTGATTGAACAAACTTTGTATTAATTTGTCACCCTGCTGGAATCATCACTTTTAGTTGACCAAAATTATTCTTGAAATATCATGCCCCCACCACCCAATGGTGCCATTTTCTCAGTGCTTGCTTTTGCTAGGATGAACAGTATTGGGTCAGGAGACTTGAAACCCAAGGAGTCCTGGGTCTGGGGGTCTGAAATGTCAATGCAACTATTATGTCATTCAGGCAAAGCTCCCAATCCTTCACAGCCTAGGCCGACCCTTAGACAGTCACAGCAGGAGTTCTGGGACTCTGCAGGGCAGAGACTGATCTTTCCCTGGAACCTGCATCTTACCTAGCAGCCTGGGGCTGGAGGACCATAGAAGGCTCCTAGAGCAGGTCATGTTTCATTTCTTGCCACTCTTTCTCTATCACAACTAATATGTCATTTTCTTCTTTTAGACTTAATTTTGTTAGTCAAAATTAATTAATTTGGCTTAATTTTGGGTTTTTTTATTTGTTTTAAAATAACACATTAGTAATCAAATACAATTTGAAAAGTAAAGAACTAACTACTCTTATTTTGTAAGTTTCTTTCTATATGTCTTATTTTTTTTTCCTAATTTGCTCAATGGTCTAACGTATGGTTCATTGCTTTTCATAGTGGCATATTTTGATTTACTTCCCTTTATATATTTTTATTGTCACTTCCCTTTATGTATTATACAGGTTTTTAATTTTTCACAGGATCTCAATAAGTTGCTAAGACTGGCTTTGAACTGAAGGTCCTCCTTACTCATCCTCCCCTATGTTGCTAGTATTACAGATTTATACACA
>NW_027632544.1:0-40582 GCF_902686455.1 Sciurus vulgaris | reverse complement strand
CCCACCGCTCCCACCCCTCTTTTCCCTCTATATAGTCCCTCCTTCCTCCATTCTTGTCTGCCTCCCATCCCTCATTATGTGTCATCATCTGCTTATCAGTGAGATTATTCATCCTTTGATTTTTTTAGTTTCATTTATCTCACTGAGCAAGATATTCTCCAATTTCATCCATTTGCCTGCAAATGTCATATTTTATCATTCTTTATAGATTAGTAATATTCCATTGTGGTGTGTGTGTGTGTGTGTGTGTGTGTGTGTGTGTGTGTGTGTATATATATATATATCACAGTTTCTTTATGTGTTCATCAATTGAAGGACATCGAGGTTGGTTCCACAATCTGGCTATTATAAATTGAGCAGCTATGGACATTGATGTGGCTGTATATCTGTAGTATGCTGTTTTTAAGTCCTTTGGGTATAGGCCAAGGAGTGGGATACTTTGATACTTTGGTCAAATGGTGGTACCATTCCAAGATATCTGAGGAATCTCCACACTGCTTTCCCAAGCGGCTGCACTAATTTGCAAACCCACCAGCAATGTATGAGTGTACCTTTTTCCCCACATCCTGGCCAACACCTATTGTTGCTTGTATTCTTGATAATCACCATTCTAATTGGGGTGAGATGGAATCTTACAGCAGTTTAGATTTGCATTTCTCTTATTATTAGAGATGTTGAAATTTTCTTCATATATATGTTGGTTTCTTCTGGATATTCTTCTGTGAAGTGTCTGCTCATTTCCTTAGCCAATTTGTTGATTGGATTATTTGTATTCTTGCTGTGGAGTATTTGAGTTCTTTATATATTCTGGAAATTAATGCTCTATCTGAAGTATGAGTGGCAAAGATTTTCTTCCACTCTGAGGGCTCTCTCTTCACATTACTGTTAGTTTCCTTTGCTGAGAGAAAGATTTTAGTTTGAATCTATCCCAGTTGTTGATTCTTGCTTTTATTTCTTGTGCTACGAGAGTCCTGTTAAGGAAGTCTGATCCTAAGCCAACAAGTTGAACATTTGGACCTACTTTTTCTTCTATAAGATGAATGGTCTCTGGTCTGACTCCAAGGTCTTTGATCCATTTTGAGTTGAGTTTTGTGCAGAGTGAGAGATAGGGATTTAATTTCATTCTGTTGCATATGGATTTCCAGTTTTCCTAGCACCATTTGTTGAAAAGGCTATCTTTTCTCCATTGCACATATTTGGCCCCTTTGTCTAGTATGAGAAAATTGTATTTATTTGGGTTTGTGTCCATGTACTCTATTCTGTACCATTGATCTACCTGTCTATTTTGGTACCAATACCATGCCATTTGTTTTTTACTACTGCTTTGTAGTAGAGTTGAAGATATGGTATTGCAATACCCCTCTTTCTGCTAAGGATTGCTTTACCTATTCTGGATTTCTTATTATTCCAGATGAATTTCATAATTCCTTGCTCTATTTCTGTAAGGTATGTCATTGGGATTTGAATTGGAATTGCATTGAATCTGTACAGCACTTTTGGACGTATGGCAACTTTGACAATATTAATTCTGCCTATCCAAGAACATGGGAGATCTTTCCATCTTCTAAGATTTTCTTTAATTTCATTATTTAGTGTTCTGTAGTTCTCATTGTAGAGGTCTTTCACCTCTTTTGTGAGATTGATTCCCAAGTATTTCATTTTTTTTGGTGCTATTGTGAATGGGGTAGATTTTCTAATTTCTCTTTCTGAAGATTCATCACTTATATATAAAAATGCATTGGATTTATGAGCATTGATCTTGTAACCTGCTAATTTACTGAATTCACTTATGAGTTCTAAAAGTATTCTGGTGGAATTCCTGGGTTCCTTTAAAGATATAAGCATGTCATCAGTGAACAGGGATAGTTTGAGTTCTTCTTTTCCTATTCATATCCCTTTAATTTCTTTGGTTTGTCTAATTGCTCTGGCTGGAGTTTCAACAACGATGTTGAAGAGAAGAGTGCTTCCCTGCCTTGTTCCAGTTTTTAGGGGGAATGCTTTCAGTTTTTCACTTTTTAGAATGATATTGACTATGGGCTTAGCATAAATGGCCTTTAAAATATTAAGGAATATTCCTACAAGCCCTATTTTTTCTAGTGTTTTGAGCATGAAGGGATGCTGTATTTTATGGAATGCTTTTTATGCATCTATTGAAATAATAATGTGATTCTTAACTTTGAGTCTGTTGATATGGTGAATAACATTTATTGATTTTTGAATTTTGAACCAAGCTTGCATCCCTGGGATAAAACCCACTTGTTGAGAATTTTTGCATCAATGTTCATTAAGGATATTGGTCTGAAATTTTCTTTCCTTGATGTGTCTCTGTCTGGTTTAGTTACCAGGGTGATATTGGATTCATAAAATGAGTTTGGGAGGGTTCTCTCCTATTCTATTTCATGGAATACTTTGAGAAGTATTGGAATGAGCTCTTCTTTAAAGGTTTTGTAAAACTCGGCTAGGAACCTATCTGGTCCCAGACTTTTCTTTGTTGGTAGGCTTTTAATGACCTCTTCTATTTCATTGCTTGCAATTGATTTATTCAAGCTGTGCATGTCCTCCTGGTTCAGTTTACGTAATTCATATGTCTCTTGAATCTTGGTAATGTCCTCAAGGTTTTCTATTTCATTGGAGTTTAGATTTTCAAAATTGCTTGTAATTATGTTTTTTATTTCACTCATGTATGTAGTGATATTTCCTTGTTCATTCGGAATTTTAGTAATTTGAATTTTCTCTCTCTTTCTCTTTGTTAGTGTGGCTAAGTGTTTATCAATTTTGTTTAATTTTTCAAAGAACCAACTTTTTATTTTGTTAATTTTTTCAATTGTTTCTTTGTTTCAATTTTGTTGATTTCAGCTCTGATTTTAACTATTTCCTGTCTTCTACTACTTTTGGTGTTGGTCTGCTCTTCTTTTTATAGGGCTTTGAGCTATATAGTGTTATGTCATTTATTTGTTGATTTTTTCTACTTTTGTTGAATGCACCCCATGAAATAAATCTTTCTGTAAGTACTGCTTTAATAATGTCCCAGAGATTTTGATATGATGTGTATTTGTTCTCATTTACTTCTAAGAATAATTTTTTTTATTTTCCTCCTGATGTCTTCTGTTATCCATTCATCATATAATAGCATATTTTTTAATCTCCAGGTATCGGCGAAGTTTCTGTTTTTTATTCTGTCATTTATTTCTAATTTCAATCCATTATGATCTGATAGAATACAAGGTAGTATCTCTATCTTCTTGTATTTGCTAATAGTAGCTTTGAGGCATAATAAATGGTCTATTTTAGAGAAGGATCCATGTGCTGCTCAGAAGAAAGTGTATTCATTCTTTGTTGGTTGGTATATTCTATACATGTCCTTTAAGTCCAAATTGTTGATTGTGTTATTGAGATCTATGGTTTCTTTATTCAATTTTTGTTTGGAAGATCTATCCAGTGGTGAGATAGGTGTGTTAAAATCACCTAGTATTATTGTATTGTGGTCTATTTGATTTCTGATATTGAGAAGGTTTTATTTGACATACATTGATGAGCCAATGTTCGGATCATAGATATTTACAATTATTATGACTTGCTGATTTATGCTTCCCTTAAGCTGTATGTAATATCATTCTTTATCCCTTCTCTAGTTTTGGCTTGAAGTCCACATTATAATGAGGATGGATATTCAGCTTTTTTGCTGTGTCCTTGTGCATGGTATATTTTTTCCCATCCTTTCATCTATACTCTGTAGGTATCTCTTTCTATGAAATGAGTCTCTTGCATGCAGCATATTATTGGACTTTTCTTTTTAATCCAATCTGCCATTCTATGTCTTTAGATTGATGAGTTCAGGCCATTTACTTTCAGGGTTATTATTGTGATATGGTTTGTATTCCCAGTCATTTGACTCATTTTTCTTTTTGACATGATGGTTTCTCCTTTATTTGACTATTCCTTTAGACTATTTACTTCTGTTGCTGATTTGCGTCATTGTTTTTTCTCTTCCATATGGAATATTTTGCTGAGAATGTTCTGTAATCCTGGCTTTCTTTTTGCAAATTCTCTTACTTTTTATTTATCATGGAAGGATTTTATTTCATTGTCAAATCTGAAAGTAAGTTTCGCTGGATTTAAGATCCTTGGTTGGCATCCATTTTCTTTCAGGGCTTGGTAAATGCTGTTGCAGGCCCTTCTATCTTTTAGGCTCTGGATTGAAAAATCTGCTGATATTCTTATTGGTTTCCCCCTGAATATAATTTGATTATTTTCTCTCAAAGCTTTAAAAATTCTGTCTTAATTTTGTATGTTAGATACTTTCATATTAATGTGCTTTGGTGTGGATCTGTTGTAATTTTGTATATTTGGAGTCCTATAAGCCTCTTGTACCTGTTTTTCCATTTCATTCTTCAGATTTTGGAAGTATTCTGATCATTTCATTGAAAAGATTGTTCATTCCTTTGGTTTCTTTATTTAAAACTTCCTCAATCCCAATAATTCTTACATTTGGCCTTTTCATGATATCCCATAGTTCTTGTAAAATCTGTTCATGATTTCTTTTTTTTTAATTGTAAACAAATGGGATACATGTTGTTTCTCTGTTTGTACATGGCGTAAAGGCATACCATTTGTGTAATCTAAATTTACATAGAGTAATGTTTGATACATTCTGTTACTTTTCCCTTCCCCCACCCCTCCCAACCCTCTTTTCCCTCTATACAGTGCTTCCTTCCTCCATACTTGCCCCCCTCCCCAACCATAACTGTAATCCTAACACTAACAATTTCCTCCCCACATTATGTGTCAACATCCACTTATTAGCAATATCATTTGTCCTTTGGCTTTTTGAGATTGGATTATCTCATTTAGCATGATATTCTCCAATTTCATCCATTTGCCTGCAAATGCCATAATTTTATCATTCTTTATGGATGAGTAATATTCCATTGTATATATATAACACAGTTTCTTTATCCACTCATCAATTGAAGGGCATCTAGGTTGGTTCCACAGTCTGGCTACTGTGAATTGAGCAGCTATGAACATTGATGTGGCTGAATCTCTGTAGTATGCTGATTTTAAGTCCTTTGGGTATAGGCCAAGGAGTGGGATAGCTGGGTCAAATGGAGGGTCCATTCCAAGTTTTCTAAGGAATTTCCACACTGCTTTCCAGAGTGGCGGCACTAGTTTGCAACCCCACCAGCAATGTATGAGTGTACCTTTCTCCCCACATCCTCGCCAAAACCTGTTGTTACTTGTATTCTTGATAATTGCCATTCTAATTGGGGTGAGATGGAATCTTAGGGTGGTTTTGATTTGCATTTCTCTTATTACTAGAGATGTTGAACATTTTTCCATATGTTTGTTGATTGCTTGTAGATCTTCTTCTGTGAAGTGTCTATTCATTTCCTTAGCCTATTTGTCAACTGGATTATTTGAATTCTTGGAGTAGAGTTTTTTGAGTTCTTTATAGATTCTGGAGATTAGTGCTCTATCTGAAGTATGAGCAGCAAAGATATTCTCCCACTCTGTAGTTCCTTTCGTCGCATTGCTGATAATTTCCTTTCCTGAGAGAAAGCTTTTTAGTTTGAATCTATCCCAGTGGTTGATACTTGCCTTTATTTCTTGTGCTATGGGAGTCCTGTTAAGGAAGTCTGGTCCTAAGCCGACATGTTGAAGATCTGGACCTACTTTTGCTTCTATAATCTGCAGGGTCTCTGGTCTGATTCTGAGGTCCTTAATCCATTTTGAGTTTAGTTTCGTGCATGGTGAGAGATATGGGTTTAATTTCATTCTGTTGCATATGGATTTCCAATTCTACCAGCACCATTTGTTGAAGAGGCTATCTTTTCTCCATTGCATATTTTTGGCCCCTTTGTCTAGTATGAGAAAATTGTATTTATTTGGGTTTGTGTCCGTGTCCTCTATTCTGTACCATTGATCTACCTTTCTATTTTGATACCAATACCATGCCGTTTTTGTTACTATTGCTTTGTAGTAGAGTTGAAGATCTGGTATTGCAATACCCCCTGTTTCACTCTTCCTGCTAAGGATTGCTTTAGCTATTCTGGGTTTCTTATTCTTCCAGATGAATTTCATAATTGCTTGCTCTATTTCTGTAAGGTACATCATTGGGATTTTATTTGGAATTGCATTGAATTTGTATAGCACTTTAGGTAGTATGGCCATTTTGACAATATTAATTCTTCCTATCCAAGAACATGGAAGATCTTTCCATCTTCTAAGGTGTTCTTTAATTTCTTCCTTTAGTATTGTATAGTTCTCATTGTAGAGGTCTTTCACCTCTTTTGTGAGATTGATTGCCAAGTATTTTTTTTTTTGAGGCTATTGTGAATGGGGTAGTTTTCCTAATTTCTCTCTGAAGATTCATCACTTATTTATAAAAATCCATTGGATTTATGAGCATTGATCTTGTCACCTGCTACTTTACTAAATTCAATTATGAGTTCTAAGAATTTTCTGGTGGAAATTCCAGGTTCCTCTAAATATATAATCATGTCATCAGCGAACAGGGATAGTTTGAGTTCTTCTTTTCCAATTCGTATCCCTTTAATTTCTTTGGTTTGTCTAATTGCTCTGGCTAGAGTCTCAAAAACAATGTTGAATAGAAGTGGTGAAAGAGAGCATCCCTGCCTTGTTCCAGTTTTTAGGGGGAATGCTTTCAGTTTTTCAACATTTAGAATGATATTAGCCATAGGCTCAGCATAAATGGCCTTTACAATGTTAAGGAATGTTCCCACTATCCCTATTTTTTCTAGTGTTTTGAGCATGAAGCGGTGCTGTATTTTATTAAATGCTTTTACTGCATCTATGGAAATAATCATGTGATTCTTGACTTTAAGTCTATTGATATGGTGAATTACATTTATTGATTTCCTGATGTTGAACCAACCTTGCATCCCTGGGATGAAACCCACTTGATCATGGTGCACTATCTTTTTAATATGTTTTTGTATGCAATTTGCTAAAATTTTGTTGAGAATTTTTGCTTCAATGTTCATTAAGGATATTGGTCTGAAATTTTCTTTCCTCAATGTGTCTCTGTCTGGTTTAGGTATCAGTGTGATATTGGCTACATAGAATGAGTTTGGGAGGGTTCCCTCAACTTGTATTTCATGGAATACTTTGAGAAGTATTGGAATGAGCTCTTCTTTAAAGGTTTTGTAGATCTCGGCTGAGAACCCATCTGGTCCCACACTTTCCTTTGTTGGTAGGCTTTTGATGACTTCTTCTATTTCAGTACTTGAAATTGGTCTATTTAAATTGTGTATGTCCTCTTCGTTCAGTTTAGGTAATTCATATGTCTCTAGAAATCTGTTGATGTCTTCTACATTTTGTATTTTGTTGGAGTATAGATTTTCAAAAGAGCTTCTAATTATGTTTTGTATTTCAATCCTGTCTGTTGTGATATTTCCTTGTTCATTCTGAATTTTAGTGATTTGGGTTTTCTCTCGTCTTCTCTTTGTTAGTGTGGCTAAAGGTTTATCAATTTTGTTTATTTTTTCAAAGAACCAACTATTTATTTTTTCAATTTTTTGTATTGTTTCTTTTGTTTCATTTTCATTGATTTCAGCTCTGAGTTAAACTATTTCCTGTCTTCTACTACTTTTGGTGCTGTTCTGTTCCTCTTTTTCTAGGGCTTTGAGCTGTAGTGTTAGGTCGTTTATTTGTTGAGTTTTACTTCTTTTATTAAATGCGCTCCATGAAATAAATTACCCTCTAAGTACTACTTTCATAGTGTCACAAGGTTTTGATATGATGTTTCTTCTTCTCAATTACCTCTAAGAATTTTTTAATTTCCTTCCTAATATCTTCTGTTATCCGTTCATCATATAATAGCATATTGTTTAATCTCTGGATGTTGGAATAGTTTCTGTGTTTTACTCTTTCATTTATTTCTAAGTTCAATCCATTATGATTTGATGGAATATATGGTAGTGTCTCTATCTTCTTCTATTTGCTAACATTAGCTTTGTGGCCTAATATATGGTCTATTTTAGAGAAGGATCCATGTGCTGCTGAGAAGAAAGTGTATTCGCTCTTGGTTGGAGGGTATATTCTATAAATGTCCGTTAAGTCTAAATTACTGATTGTGTTGTTGAAATCTACGGTTTCTTTGTTCAATTTTTGTCTGGAAGATCTATCCAGTGGTGAGAGAGGCATGTTAAAATCACCTAGTATTTTTGTGTTATGGTTTATTTTGTTTCTGAAATTGAGAAGGATTTGTTTGGCATACATGGATGAGCCACTGTTTGGGACATAGATGTTTATGATTTTTATATCTTGCTGATTTATGCTTTCCTTAAGCAGTATGAAATTACCTTCTTTATCCCTTCTGACTAACTTTGGCTTGAAGTCCACATTGTCTGAAATGAGGGTGGACTCCAGCTTTTTTGCTGAGTCCATGTGCATGGTATGTTTTTCCCCATCCTTTCACCTTTAGTCTATGGGTATCTTTTTCTATGAGGTGAGTCTCTTGCAGGCAACATAGTGTTGGATCTTTCTTTTTAATCCAATCTGCCAATCTATATCTTTAGATTGATGAATTCAGGCCAATAACATTCAGGATTATTATTGAAATATGGTTTGGTTTCCCGGTCATTTGGTTCATTTTTTAAGTTTTATTCATTTATTTGTTTGACACATCTTGTTTCCTCCTTTATTTGACAATTCCTTTAGGATAATTCCTCCCTTTGCTGATTTGCTTCTTTGTTTTTCATCTCTTCTTCATGGAATATTTTGCTGAGAATATTCTATAATGCTGGCTTTCTTTTTGTAAATTCTTTTAGCTTCTGTTTATCATGGAAGGATTTTATTTCATCGTCAAATTTGAAGGTACGTTTTGCTGGACATAAGATTCTTGTTTGGCATCCATTTTCCTTCAGGGTTTGAAAAAGGTTGTTCCAGGCCCTTCTAGCTTTTAGGGTCTGGATTGAAAATTCTGCTGATATCTGTATTGATTTCCCCCTGAATGTAATTTGGTTCTTTTCTCTCACAGCCTTTAAAATTCTGTCTTTATTTTGTATTTAGTCATTTTCATTATAATGTGCCTTGGTGTGAGTCTGTTGTAATTTTGTGTATTTGGAGTCCTATAAGCCTGTTGAAATTGATTTTCCATTTTATTCTTCAGATTTGGGAAGTTTTCTGATATTATTTCGTTGAATAGTTTGTTCATTCCTTTGGTTTGTTTCTCTAGGTCTTCCTCAATCCCAATAATTCTTAAATTTGGCCTTTTCATGATATCTCATAGTTCTTGTAGATTCTGTTCATGATTTCTTACCATCTTCTCTGTTTGTTCAACTTTGTTTTCAAGGTTAAATATTTTGTCTTCAATGTCTGAGGTTCTGTCTTCCAGGTGTTCTATCCTACTGGATATGCTTTCTATGGAGTTTTTAATTTGGTTTATTGTTTCCTTCATGTCAAGGATTTCTGTTTGGTTTTTTTCAATATCTCTATCTTTCTATTGAAATGATTTTTTGCTTCCTGTATTTGTTCTTTTAACTGTCGATTGGTGTGATCATCCAATGCCTGCATTCGCTCTTTCATCTCATCGTTTGCTTCCCTGATCATTTTAATTATGTACATTCTTAACTCCTTTTCTGTCATTTCTTCTGCCATGCTGTCATTGGGTTTTATTGATATAACATCTAGATTTGTTTGCAGAATTTTCTTTTCTTGTTTTCTCATATTGTTCAGGTATCAGTGAACCGCTGAGATATTGCAGATTTTCTCTATTGACTTACAATGTCCCTGAAGATTTCTATATATATCCCCTCTTAGCCTTCAGAAGGCTGAAGTCTTGGAGGAAGTTGATAATGCTGTGCTCCACAAGGAAGCTGCCTTCGTAGGAGTGTTCACCTTCAGGTGGGGTATATTCCCTGCTAGTGGGCAGAGGTGCCTCCACTTGTTGACCAATGGTCATCCAAAGGGGAACTAGGCTGCGGGCTGAGGCAAGGCCTGTTTGGGCCTGTGTCTCTGGTTTTACCATCCTTGTGGGGAAACCTCACCCGGCAGGGAAGACTCACCCAGTGGGGAGGTCTCGCTGGTCAGTTCCCTCCTAGAGGTTTTCCTCAATTTACAGCTACCGCCTGGGCTGGGCTACCTTCCTCTGCAAAGTTCCCAGGGGCCCGGCCCTACCTCCTGGTCCTGGGAGCCTCACCCTTCACAGATGAATCTCCTTAGCCTGCCCCTCCTCAGAGAATCTGCCCGCAGTCCTGGAACCTTTGCTCCACCCCTAAGTGTGTCTCTGTGGGGCTCTTCCACCAAGAAGCCTCCTAGATCCTGGGACCCTGCTCTGTACCTAATGGCCTGGCTATGTGGCCCCTATTCTGAGCAGCCACCTGGGGCCCCGTACAATGGCTCTGAATCCCAGAGACCTGCCACACACCTCTTCCTCCAGACAGCTGCCCAGTATTCCGGTGCGGTCACTAGGAGTCCAAGCAACTCACTGCATGCCTCCTCCTCCCACCAGCCTCCCATATCCCAGGGCAATCAATCACTCCGAGTCAAAATGACACTCCCCATTCTACTCCTCCTCCAGGTAACCCCCCGTGTTTTCAGGAGCGGTCACTCTGTGTGGCTCTGAATCCACATGACCTGCTGCATGAGTCCTCTGGGCAACCACCCAGAGCTCTAGTGTGGCCACTCCAGACCAAGCGACCCACCGCACTTCTCCTCCGTCAGCCCCCCGTGTTCAGGAGCGGTCGCTTTAAGTCCAAACCACTCACCAATCACCTCCTCCTCTGAGCAGCCACCTGGAGCTCTAATGCAGTCACTGTGAGTCCAAACGCCCCACCACACTCCTCCTCCTCCTCCTCTTACTCCTCCGGGCAGGTCCCAGTGTTCAGAAGTGGTCTGAGTCCAAACAGCTCGCCACGCTGCTCCTCCTCTAGCAGCCGCCTGTAGCTCTGGTATAGCCACTCCGAATCCAAGCGGCCGCACTCCTCCTCCTCTTTGTCCTCAGGGCAGGCCCCGGTGTTCAGAAGCAGTCGCTCCGATTCCAAACAGCTCACCACGCAGCTCCTCCTCTGTCAACCGCCTGTAGCTCTGGTATAGTCACTCCAAATCCAAGTGCCCACACTCCTCTTCCTCCTCCTCCTCCTCAGGGCAGGCCCTGGTCTTCTGAGTCCACACAGCTCTCCTTGCCACTCCTCCCCTCGGCAGCCACCGTATCTCCAGTACTTGCTCTGAGTCCCAGCGTTGTGCTGAGCGGCCTCCTCTATGACGCTTCCAGTTGTCCGAGTTCACTGCTCCAGCAGAGGAAGGGGTGTCTCGCCGGCAGCTCTACTTCACAAAGTTCCCTGCATTCCGGGACTACCGTCCTATCTGGGACGCCTCCCCAATGGGAGAGACTCACCCTGCTGCTTTGAGTTGGTCCCAAGTCTCTCAATATCTCCTCTTTTAAATCCTGAGTCCTGGAGCAACATGATATGCAGCCACCCTCTAGGCCGCCATCTTGAAACAACCTCTGTTCATGATTTCTTACCATCATGGTGAATTTTGTTTTCAAGGTTAAATATTGTCTTTATTGTCCGAGGTTGTCTTCCAGGTATTCTATCTTATTGGTTATACTTTCTATGGAGTTTTTAACTTTGTTTATTGTTTCCTTCATTTCAAGGCTTTCTGTTTTTTTTTTTCAGTATCTCTCTTTATTGAAATGATTTTTGCTTCCCATATTTGCTCTTTTAACTGTTGATTGGTGGGAACATTTAATGCCTGCATTTGCTCTTTCATCTCTTCCTTCAACGCATGCATTTGCTCTTTCATCTCCTCTCTTGCTTCACTGATTGTTTTAATTATGTTCATTCTGAGCTCCCTTTCTGACTTTCTTCTGCTGTGCTGTCATTGGGTTTTATTGGTATAGTATCCAGGTTTGTTTGGGACATTTTCTTCCCTTGCTTTCTCATATTGGTCAGAAATCAATGGAATTCTGAGATATTGCAGATATCCTCTATTTGTTTATAGTGTCCCTGTAGATTTCCAGTATATCACCTCCCAGCCTTCAGTATCCTGAAGTCTTGGAGGAACTTGATAATACAGTACTACCAAAGAAAGCTGCCCCTAGCCCGCTACTGGGTCCAGGGCTGGGGGCTGGTTCTGTGTGGAAATTCTCTTACTGGGCGGGCCTATTCCTACAAGTTAGCTGTAGGTAGGGCCTACCCCGTCCCCAAGGGAGCTGGGCTGCTCAGGGAAAGCCTCTTGCTGCACTGCCCTTGTCTGTGAAGCTCCTTGCGGGCCAGGGCCCACCACTGGGTTCACATCTTGGGGTTGGCTCAGTGCAGAAAATCTCTCACTGGGCAGGCATGCTTCAAGAAGCTGGCTGTGGATCGCCCCTGCTGCCAGAGGGAGCCAGGATGCTTGGGGAAATCTTTTGCTGTCCTGCCCATCTTTTAGAAGCTGCCCACTGTCTGGGCCTGCCTCCTGGGCTGAGCTTCACACAATGGGAGAGACTCACCCTACAGCTCTATGTTGGTTGGAGTCTCTCAATACCTTCCCTTCTTGAATTCTGAGTTCTGGAGCGAGAGGAGATACAGTCACCCTCTAGACTGCCATCGTGGATCTCTCTGTGACATATTTTGATATATTCCACCTACCCCATTTATTGATTACATACAAAATAATCAGTGAGTTTAAGGTGAAAAGAAATGGTTTTTGAAATCACTTTTAAAACTTTTAAGGAGGGAAAAACGATATATTACTTGTTTTGTGTTTGCATGTTTCTTGATCTGTAGTAGAATGTAAGTTGGTTTTTTAAATTGTATTTTGATTGGAGAACCTGAAACAAATAGTATCTTATTGGTTTCAAGTCTCCATAGGAATTCAGATTGGTCAGAAAATTATTTTGTGATTTAGTTAATAGAAAAATCAAATAGTAATTTTTACAAGCTTCTTTAGTATCAAAATCTAAGTCTGTGGTAGTTTAAAATGTGGGGTCTTAAAATAAAACAAGGCATTCACTACAGACCATTATCTAATATAAATATGTTAGGTTTAATTATGAATACTGAAGCTTTTGAAACTCGATTGATGTTCAATAATTTGACTGTAATCAACTGTTTCTATTCTTAAACACTGTAGAAGTGGAGAGTTTGGAAGTTGAGGAAGAGCTGAAATTTTAAGATATTGATAAATAATCAATTTATTATAGTTTTTACTTGCAGTCAGAAATTGGGCTTGGGAGATTGGAAACCTACATAAAATTGGAAAAAATTTGGAAAGGAATGTAAATTTTTATTTTAAAAATGGAAGACTTTCTTGTTCATCATCTAACTGTATGGTTTTGTTAACCATACAAAATTGTGAACATGATTGTCTAAAAATTTATACCTTGCACTGAAAAGGTAACAAAATTAGGAGTAATAAAAGTTTCAATTCTTGAAAGTATCCTATCAGTTTCAGAGGAAATGAGTATTTTTAATAGGCTTAAAATCTTTTATTGACACATAAAATATTTTGCTTTCTTGGTAACAAAAATTGCATGTGTTTGTTTAGCCTCCTAGCAGTCTCCTGTCTGTGATGTCATGGGAAATTGCATAGTTAAAATTTCTAAATAACTTTAGAAATAAAAATATTCATTGAATGATAAGAAATTCTTAAAATATGTTTTTTCTTGAAATTTTCACTATCTGTAATGCTACTAATTTAGAAACATTCTATCTTCCACAGTAATAAAGTGCAAGAAAATAATAATTAAAAAGTAAAAAAAGTAATAAATAAACAGTTAAGACATAAAAAAGAAGTAACAAGTAATAAACAGGAAGAAAATAATGAACAGTTGATAGGGAAGCTTCTTTTCTTTTTTAAAGAATTAATGTGCAAGATTTTGAAAAGTTTGGAAACCTGTATAAAACATATTTTTGATTTAACACTATAATTATTCTTTCATTTAATGTGCTCAGTGTCCTTCAGTCTTCATATACCATTATAGGGAAAGCACCTTTGATTATAATACTATTGATCCAAATCTTAATTTAAAATAAAGCACAAAAAGTGTATTAAATTGTTGTTTTATACTTTTGAGATACTTTTTTGGTCTTATAAAAACATGGAAGCTATGTGTATGTAACTGAAAGTCATTTTGTCATAAGAAAATCTAATACTGGACATTATGGAGTTTTCTTTGCAAGATGGAATTCAGCATGCTTAGAAATTAGAAATTCAGTTAGGGCTCTTTATTGTTCTTCATTGTTACCCTCTTATGATACCCTTGACTTGTTTTTCCAAAATATGTTTTATAGGGTACTTATGCAACAGTTTATAAAGGAAGAAATAAGCTGACAGAGAATTTGGTGGCATTAAAAGAAATGTGTTTGGAACACAGAGAATCCACACGCAGTACAGTTATAAGAGAAGGTACACTTATTTATACTACTTTAAAACAAAAGCTGTATAAGAGTAATTTTAATAAATAAATGTAGATAGAGAAAATTAAGTGACTGGAAGACATAATTAGACCTTCAAAAATTATTTCTAAAACTAAGATATTCAGTAGAAAGAAATTAATATTCTTAATGTATAGTGAAATACGATGCAGTCATTCAAAGTACTGATATAGATAAGTATCTCATAGGGAAATTTTACTTATTTGTACATGGAAAACATGGTAACTGTAAATTAGCTGCATATATTAAATATAAGAAATAAACGAACTGTGTACGAACATGTCATTACACCATTTTATTTAAAAAGTAAATCATTCAAAATTGATATGATTCTGATATGGTAGTAAATGTCTTCAATTCCAGTGGCTCATGACGCCAAGGCAGGATGGCAAGTTTGAAATCAGCCTCTGCAACTTAGTGAGGACCTAAACAACTTAGCTAGACCCTGCCTCAAAATAAAAATTAAACAAAAAGCAGAGGGGCTAAGGATGTGACACAGGTTCAATCCCTGGTACCAAAACAAATAAATAAATAGATAAAAAGTGTTTGAGGGTACTGATTAGCAACATAGCAGAGGAAAGCCTACCTTGAACTGTATATAATTTAATCCCAGAGGCACAAAAAGTTAACATTAAAAAAAAAAAAAAGCAGAAGATGGTGAGTTGTAATATTAGAGACAACTGTAGGTACTACAATATCAAACTCAAGATCATAAAAATGGTAAAAGTTGATACTTCAGTTTTTCTACCCCTCATTCCTTTGGCAAATTGCTGTTTTAACTTAAGAGAATATTATACACAGTTGGGTTATATGTTAAACTTACTTCGAGTTTTTATAAATCTTGGCCTTCCACAGACTAAAAATTGGCTTTCATTTTTGTTTTACAGTTTCACTCTTAAAGAATTTAAAACATGCAAACATAGTAACCTTACATGACATTGTTCACAGAGATAAATCTTTGACTCTGGTCCTTCAGTATCTGGTAAGCATTTAAAAAATACTCAGTATTTTATTTTTCTTTAGTAATAGAAAGTTAGACTTTTTTTTTTTTAATAGCCCCAGGACCATTGTTGTTTATTTATTGGTATTCAAATAGATTTGGTGGTGCATTCTGTATCTTTTCTTGACAAACAATTTTCTTTAAAAAAATTACTATTAAGTTCATCAGTCATGCATTCTGAAAGCTGTGTTATCATGTAGTAAAATGCTGTGCTTTTTCAGCATAAGGACCTAAAACAGTACACGGATGAATGTGGGAACATCATGAGTATGCACAATGTAAAGGAATGTTTATCGTGTAATGTTAAAGTGTAAAGAAAATGGCCTAGATTGCACAGCGAAATATACTAACCTCATAACCAATCTTTGGAATTTTCTGTTTGGCTTATTTACTCAACTTCTGTTTATTTTACTACAGCTTTCCTGGGATCATAACTTTTTGTAAAACTGCTTCATTTTAAAGTATTCTAAAATACTTTTGATATTTTATTTCACATTATAACTGATTTTCCTACATGAGTACAAGAAATCTGAAGATATATTTTACTTTCTGAAAAAAAATCCAAATGATGGGTACATTTTGCAACAGGCCACCTTTAAATGGTGAACTTCCCTAATATATTTAAAATGGTATTAAATTTTATAATAACAGTGACTTTACAGGGTTATGAATTATGAAAGTGTTATAAGTAAGGTCAGAATCATGTAGGTATTGTGATTTCTTTGTTTGAAATAACTATTTGTATTGTTAGAAGGAATAGTAAGGTAATTGTGTTTTTGTATTACATTTAAAAATTCAAATAATGCAAAAGAAGCTTGCTATAATAATCAGATACAGATGAAACCCAGAAGTTATTGGATAAATAAAAGCACTTGACATACTTGTATTCTGATAGACTTCTTTGTTCTGTGTGGTATAGTTTACATTTTTAAATATTTTATTTGTACAAAGTTCAACAGTTTATAGAAACCTCTTTTGAAAATAGACTGTCCCAGCTTGTGTGTTTCAGACCTTTATAATTCTGTAGGTAGTAAATTAGTAACTTCAAACTTACATTTTTTAATAGTGAATTTGGCACATATAAAGAAAAGCAGGTTTGTTATTGAAAGAGAGGTCTGAACATATGGCTAGCACATTGATAAAAAATTTATAACAAGGCTTTCAAAGCATTTCCATATATATTTCATGAGGATTGTTTCCATCATAGTTTCTATTTTCCTTTGCAAGTTGCCATGAAGGCTATTTGTAGATCTGTTTTCAAAATTATGTTTGTTCTGCTTTTATATTAGCACTAATTTGGAAAATAAATAGTCTTTAATTATCATAATTTGACAAAGGTTTGAGAAGTCTTTTAAGTCAGGTCTAAATAGTTGGAAAATATTTTATTGCTTGTTAAAATTGCTTTTAATGTTTTCCAAATGTAAAATTTAACCAGAATATACTGAAAAGTAGCTGTGTTTACCACTGAAACCCCAATGCAACCCAAAGGAGTATATTAAAGTAGTACCTTTAGAGTTTTCAAAACACATAAATAAATATATGCAGTCTGAAGACTTCACATCTTACAATTTATTCAGACCAGGCATGGTGGTGCAAGCTCAAAACACAGGTACTTGGACAATTGAGGTAGGTAGATCACAGATTTGGGGTCAGCCTGAACAATTTAATGAGACCCTTTCTCAATTAAAATGCAAAAGAGTTGGGAGCATAGCTAGACATTCTTAGGAAGAATAGCCATGTGTGCTAACCTTTTTGGTCTCTCCAAAGTACTATAATTCTTATTTTCCTATATTTCACACACACACACACACACACACACACACACACACACACACACACACATTATTGCCTATGGTAACGTTTATTGTAGAAGGTTGTAGGCCTGTGAAGTAAAATATCCACGAACTTAGCTCCAAGTTTTCACTGCGTAGGGTCCTCTGGATATGTGCCAGAATGGCAAAGTGCTGAGGACTGGAAGAGTCTTAGAATGTCTAGGTTTGCAGGATTCCCAGGACCTAATTAGAACACTCAGGGGATAATATTTCTCTACTTGGAATGGTACTTTTGTCAGTGAAAGGCAGTGAATAATAGAACCTGTGATTTCTCAACCACAGATAATCCCATTAAAATAATTTCTACCTCCACTATTCCCAGTTATGTTAATGTCATAACTAAAATTAGCATTCTTTATTAACTATTCACTTGGTCGTCTTTATTAATGAAGTTATATAAAGTTATGCACACTTAAATTGAGCTTAGCACCTTCTAGTACCCATTGCTGTAAAAACTTATTGAATGACTTGTCTCTGTGTTTATTTTGAAACAAACTGATATATTTTGGTGTCACTTTTCTTTGTTTTTACCCATATGATAGGAAAATGATGCTTTTATGCACTTGTCTTTATTTCAATACTGTGAAAATTGATGTAGTCATTAAACACTCCTTATTATGGAGGTCACTTGGTTTTGAGACAGAATGATGACTCAAATTCAACAGCTTCATATTTTTCTTGTACTTTGAAAATTTGAGTTGAAGTTATTGTCTCTTTTTAAGGCAATGTCAAGTTTAGCCTCTTTAGACTAAAATAATTTTGAGTCTATTTGAACTCAACAACAGTATCTGTTTTAGGGCACTTAAATTTAGCAAACAAAAACACTTAGGAAATAGTTTTAGCTGAAAAGTTTATCTCAGCTAAGATAAAAATTGCCACATTTTTATTGTTATGTCTAGGTTATACTCTGAAGGAACTGAGTTGTTAACAAAATTTCTACAGGTAAGTCACATCTTATTTTATAATTCTTAAATGTCATTAAGCCTCCGTTTCCTCATATGTAGAATGATAATGATTATTGATTGTATTATCCAGAATATTTCAGGAGCATGCTTAAGTTAAACATATATAAATATGCATATACATATAATATACAATACATAATACAATATGTGTTATATTTATTACATAGTTTCTGTTAGTGATCTGGATCTCTCATTGTGTCCAAGAAGAGCTGCTGGCATTTATCAACTATGTCAAGACCATGTCCTCCAAATTTTGATCTCTTATGTTCTCTTTTTCCTTATAGTTGACTGCCTTTCAGGTTGCTGCAGCTCCACATAACACTCACATTTCCTCCAAAGCAGGAAGAAGTGGGAGAAAAAGGGTGGTATCAGCCACATTTACTCTCTTATATTTTGAAAGCAAGGTTTTCAGTAGAAATCCCTAAAAGGCTTCTTCTCAAGTCTCATTGGCCAGCACATTAATTGCAGGACAGGCTGGAAATTGGGAGCAGGACTGTTGCAATTAACCTAAACTTATAAACAGTTCTGATTTATGTTCCACCTGTCAATTACCAAGAAAAAGAGACAGTGGATATTGATAGATACTAAGAATATCTGCCCCAAGGACACTGACTGTATTGCCCCCAGGTCTTGATGATTCGTGAAGAAAAGGGAAAGGAAAAGTTGAATATTTTAATTTTCATCACTTCAGAAAATAGAGGAATCTAAAGTTTTACTTAAGGTCCAGTCCAGACTTATCTTAAAAATGTAGAACTGAGATATAATTTTTACTTTATAATTTCAACAGCAATTCAAATTCAAGTGACCTGGAATACTCCAAATCAGTACTTGAAAATAGTCCTCATATTCAACAATCAAGATTCTTTAAAAAATGCTCTAAATACTGATTTGTCCTTTACCAACTTTTGTAGTAACTGAGAGTAAAAGTTAATAAAGCAATAATTTGCTTTTTTACAGTTTGAATCTATAAAAAGAATTTCAGCAGAAGAGGCCAAGAAGCATGCATACTTTCAAAGTCTGTGCCCAAGAATACCTGTTTACCATAAAGTAAGAAAATCCAAAGATTCCCCCCTTTATATTAATTTATCTAGTGTTAGAGAATGAGATATATTAGAGGTTTAGAGAGAGATGGTTGCTGATTTTAAATCTGAAACATTGGTCATTTTCAAAAGTCAATCAAAATTTCTTAAAGGAAGGAGCCCCACTGTACAGTTTTTCAAATCAGTCATAAATTTCCACTCTGTACACAATTTTTAATATATATATATTGCCACTACTCTAAGAAACTGTAAGAAACCAATATTACTTCAGTATGGGTTATCAATCTTACTGCATTTAATTTGAAATATACTATCTGTGATGGCATCTGTAGGCCTAATATAACTTCAATATAGTTGTTAAAAGTGGATTTCTATAAAGATTAATGAGACACAATTGAAAAATAAGATAGCTTCCTTGGGAAGTACCTTACCTTAATATATAAAGATGATTTTTCTTTCTGGGGGTCACTCTGACTTTACCATCCCTATGACAGTTGTCAGTGTAATATCAGAACCATTAAAATAATACACTTTCCATGTGGGAGGTAACTCTTCAATTTCACTTCTGACATTCATTTTTAAAAATTAGTCCAGTGTTTTAATAAAAAGGAGTAAGGTAGGGGAGGGATTAGGAGAATATTTGAGAACTGAGCTATGAAAAGATTTCATTTATTTCCCATTCTCATTCACTAGGGAATAGTGATTCATTGAGATTTATATAGAAATCAGCAACAAGCAAGTTGAATAAGAAATCCTTTAGAATTTTTACTCAGCCTTTATAGGATATTTTTAGATATAAAACTACCTTCTGACAGAGATTGGAAATGAGAAATGTATTGTTTTTTGAAAAAAAAAAAACTTCATATTGCATTATTAATACCAAATTTCAGTTTAAAGTAGTAGCCCCAATCTGTTCCAAGTTCTTCACTAAAAATCTGAAGGTAGTTTGAGGACTCGATACCTTTATGCTATCATTAGATAACAATAAATGACAAGAAAGAATAAGAACCTGGTAATGCATTTGGTGAGGTCTCCCAACCCAGTAAGTTCTGGAACAAATAGCATGTTTTTTTTTTTTTTTCCTGAGAAACACCTGCTTGCACGGTGCTTTAAAACAGAGTCTGGAGAAGGGCTCTGAAAAGGGATTACATCCTTTGGTTTCCTCCTGAAAATGGACAAAAAAAGACAAATCTATAAGCAGAGCTATATAGATTTATAAGTGCAGTATGTTTATGTTGGATCACTATATTCTTTTTAAGTTCTCTTCTATAATTAGATTGTATATGTTTGTAATAATATTGACCTTCCCCTAATGACTTTTGTCTGTGTGTTTTAAGCGTGTCAGTATTTAGTTTGAAAGAGATTCAGTTGCAAAAGGACCTGGGGTTTTGAAATTCTTCTTACCCAGAGATGGTGTGTGTGCCATAAAACATTTCACGTGTTGATCATGAATTTTTGTGTGAAACCAAGATTTTGGTTTATAAATTGATGAATAAAATTATTGATGTAAAAGCCAATGTACAGGCCTGGTGTTGTAGCTCAGTAGTAGGGTACTTGTCTAGCATGTGTGAGGCACTGGATTCAATTCTCAGCACCACATATCAATAAATAAAATAAAAGTTCAGGAACAACTAAAAAAATATATAAAAACTCAACATACAGTACATTCCACAACTGTGTTTGTTCAGTATTGTATATAGTCACTTTTATATATGATGTAGGCAGCTCAGGAAATCTTGAGAGAGAATTCTGACTCAGTCATGTCAGGGATCCTGAAGGCTGCAGATGGCACAAAATCTTTTACAAGTGACCTGTCTTGATCACTGCACATGTCATCCCTGGTACCTAAGGCAGAAGACACATCTTGTGCTTTCCTAGTCATAAGGGTCATCACTTTGAAGCCTAGAAGCTGCAGACTGACCTCATCACCAAAACTGTCATTTAAGATAGTGCTGATCATTCTTACTGTGAAATATGAGCTTTGCTGGTAGGAACAGTAGCTTCCTAGAGTCAATAAATACTTTATGTGGGACAACACTGAACCTTGAACTGCCTCATAAAATGACTTTGTATTTTAGGACATGGGAAGAACAGAAGACAGCATACTGTCTGATCATATGGTCAAGTCCATCCCCCAGCCTTTCTTACTAATCAAGGACTCAGATATGGAGACAATTTTTTTTCTTTTGGTGGACTTGTATTCTCCATTTGTCTACACTGTCTTCTTGCCAGTGGAATGTTCCTATTTAAGACATATAGTAGATTGTGTTTCTATTTGTCATTGAGTGATGCTTTTTTGTACAGTCATTTTTAAAATCTTCTCTGCCATTAGAGTCAGTAGGTTACAGCTATTGATGTAACTGCAGTTGCAATATTTTGTGCAGGACTCAGAAACACAGTGCATTAATTATTGTTGAATCATTGCTGCTATGTTACTATTGCTTGTTTATTTAACACAAAAGTTGAAGCCTGAAGAAGTTGCAGTGGCTGTATTATGTGTGAATGCATCTGCTTCTCCTCACAAGTTGACTTTCTACTGCATATTTTGTTTGTTTTTTAAAATTAAACTTCAGTGTTTCCTGGAATGTATATTTAGTTTTCTTAACAGTAAAATAAGTGAGCCATGTTGAACACTCTTATATTTGTGCTACATAATTTATTACTGAACTGAAATGCTGAGATTGATAATCACATTGAGTTTAGGAGAGCATGTGACAAAAGCTGATTCAATATAGTGAATATCTACCATTTTTGGATTCTCACATTAAACACCAATAAATTAAATATCCCAAATTATTTATTTTCACCTATTTATCATTTGAGAAATGTCCACTGTATATTACTGGATATTCGTATATGAATTCACTTAACTACTTTACATTGTGCTTCAGTTTAGTTCAAACTTAACTATATGAGTCCATTTAAAGATGAAAAGTTCTGGTTGTCTTAAATACATTTATTAGAAACAAAGATGATACTTCATTGGGGAACAGTTTGTTTCATTTGGGGGCTGTTTCAATAACATTCAGCTAAAAAATTTTATGTCTTTTGAAATGAGCCATGAGAAACTAAAATGATAGAAATAAGAACTTAAGAGGATTTTGTGTTAAAAGTATTATGAGGAATTATCTTTATCACAGATGTTTAATATTACAGTTTTAGTTATGCATCTCCTAGAACATCATACACACACTTTGGTGTTGGCAACAGTGTTTCTAAACCTTTGTGTTTACTTGTAAAGAATATTGTTTAGTGCATCTTAAAAACTAAATCTTAATTGGTATATTTTGAAATGGTCATGTAAATTTTGCCTTATATATCATGAAAATAGTCTTAGCTTAATTTTTTCCTGACTCCACTGTAAAACATTCAGAGGTTCTACCATTTATGTTCAGGTACTCTTGTAGTTTATTATCATTAACAATATTAGGTGAGCTTCATATATTTCACTTTAACTTTATTTGTGAATAGTGATTGTGGCATGTTTGGGGTTATTATTTTATGATACTAAATTTTTTATTTAAAAAATTATGGAAGAAACATATTCCTGTGTAACGGTAAATATTGGACTATCACTTCCCACCGCCCACAGAGGAAATGATAACACATATGCCTTTTTTGGTGCAGTGAAACTTCTTCTGTTTAATGTGGACAAAAGGCCCCTCAATGCAGAGCTAATTCAGGTTATAAGGAATACAGGGACCAATCAGAAAGTTGTTACTGCGGCGAATGCATGGCCATATCAAGTAAATGCCTAAAACATGTACTGTACACAAGCCAAGCACAAAGTACATCAGCCAATCAGGAGTACTTCCTGAAACTTGTTAACAGCTTCAAGCTCTTTCTGGCACCATGCCAGGCGCCATCTTGAACATCAGGCCAGGGCATGCCCACCTCCCCGGGCCCTCAGAGGCGAGAGGCCCTGACATCTCCCCCTTTTCTTTATATTAATTTGGCTTGGGACCATGCCTGTCTTAGGTTGTCCATGGCGAAAAACATCCTTAAAATTTTATTTTTTCAGGGGCAGTCTCCAACTTCCAGAGGCAGATGGACTTCATGGCTTCATTTCCTCGAATTGACCAGATTCCCTATTTCTATACTAACTCCCTGTCCTGAATTCTGGCTTCATTCCCCCCTTTAGCTTTAGGAACTCCATGCTGCTGGGGAAAAGGGGGTGACTATCATTCTGGCTGCTTTGAAGATGAAAGGGGGAACCAAGGGCAAGCAGTTTGGAGTTCCTTTTTTAAAAAATCGGGTCAATCGAGGGGGTCAAGGTAGAAGTCTGGCTGGGAAAGAGCAAATTGTAAAGTCATCTGGGGTGGGTGCTTCTATGAGAGAAGAACAAAAATACATGAGTACTGAAAGGAAATTAGTATGAAGTAAATGTTGCAGCATCTGAAATATGCCACTGAGTATCATGAAAATGACAGAAGTCAATCTCTCACAGGAGGTGGAAGAACTGAGAAATTGTTCCCATAACTAGGCCTAGCAAAGGCTGGAGAGGACAAGGCCTTTATTTGGGGACTTTAACATTGTCCAGCTTATCAGGAATGTAAACACAACATTTAACTCTTAATGTCATTGATGTACTCAGAAAATATAGTTAAGCTACTTAATGTCATCTGATTTTTGTAAAATATCCCTTTATTGGTATAACCTGTGTTTAGTAGAGATCTCTATACTTCTGTTACTTAGGGCTAGGTAATCATACAAGCAAACATAGATTAAGTCTACCTGTGTATCTTAGGAAGGTCTTAAACTGACTAAAAACTTCTGACTCTGGCAGTTTCTCTTGATAGTTATCAGGCACATTTGCTGAAGAATCTTTTTTTTTTTTTTCATTTGTAGCTTCCAGTTTTTATTCTAGTGGGCTAATACAAGTGTACATCTTAAGTTACATTTAACTATTATTTCTTTTAAATGCCCAAGAATGGCTGTATTTTGAGTTTTAACTGTTTTGCTGGGTGTCCAAGGTCAAGCTGGTCAAATTGACCTGGTTCCTGTCTTGTTAAAGAGTCAACTGAGTTCCCACAGGGGTCACTCATAGAGAACTTAAGAGCAGCTTCTTAGCTCCACCAGTGCCATTGGTTAGGCAGGGTCTTCTTGATGATGTGGCTTTCCTTGAAAGCATCAGGGATGTCTCCCTTTTTCCATGACCCTCCTCTGCAGCAAATGCACTGAGTGATTTTTCATCCTCCAGTTTCAACAATCTCCTTGATCAGGAGGTTGTGTGACCCAGAGTTGCAATGCTCCTTAGAGAATTCCCCTTACTCCCTGGGTTCAGGCTAACTTTGAGGGCAAGATACTGTTTTTTTTCTTGGCCTCTGTATTTAATTCCAATTTCTAAGTTTGATCTTAATCATCCAGCAAGCCAGTCTCACCAGTCATAAAGTAAGAGTAGTGGACTTTAACTTCAATGTGTATAATTTCACAGTTATTTACCCTTTTATGTAACTGGAGTCTGTATTAGCACTGGAAGTTACCATTATCTGTTCTATAGGTGATGGCTTATTATCACAAGTTACCTAGGTTGTATGTTCTGGAAGCAGCTACTTCTGCAAAACATAACAGGTAACAGTTTTACAAAATGAAATTAGCAAGAGTAAAAACATATTCAGCTTGCATAATAGTTATCTTAAATTTAGACTGAGAACCACAATATTACCCCTATTTGAGATCATAGTAATTTTACAACAAAGACCAATCTTTTGACTATAACTTTAAATAATCTGAAGTCTGACTTATTTTGGAGTCACTCTAACATGCAGTAAGGTGGGAGGCACAGCCTTATCTCAGGTAAGGCATGGTTCTTTAAGGATCTTAAGTGTTCTAATTCTGATGTTGAGCTTTGCTTCTTCCTTAAATATCATTAAGTAGTTTTCATATAGTGTTTCCTGAGTCTATATAAACTTCAAAATTAACACAATTTAACATTGTATCTAAAATATAAATCAAAGAAAGGCTGAGAGAACTTTCAACTTTCCTTTTGTGTGCTTTCACCTTCTATGATATGAACATTTAAACAAATCAGGCTGTTACTAACTCTTAGATATACATTTACATTTATTTTTTTCTCAGTGGAATAAGTAATCAAATTTACATATATCTTATTGATAATAGGCCCCATAATAGAATATTAAATGATAAAAATAAATCCCCAATAAAATGAACTCCTTAAGTTTAAAATTACCATTACAGACAAGTTTATGGAGAATAGCATCACTTGATAAATCCCCTGCTTTAAAAACTTGTATACCTGGAAAATATGAACACATTTAATATACAAAGAGTGACCATTTTACAATTACCTTGACACTTTTATCTTACCAAATTTGGTTTTTAAAGAAAAAGTTAGACTCTGTAACATAGTACAATACTCTTAACAGTTGTTTAACCATAATTGTATACACCCCAATTTTTAAGACTAATTGTTCTAAAGAATTAAACTGAATAGACACAAAGTTAAGAGCAAATTAGTGTTTTAAATCCTTGTTATTTTACCATGTCATTTTCCCATATAGATTAGACTTCGGTTTATATCAGAACATTAGTATTTTACCTTAGGAAAAACCTTAAATAGCTTTAACTGATTGTCTCACATACTTGTAACCAACTTATTTTCATTCAAAATTGTTGACATTTGTTCTTTACTTACATACAGACTTTCTTAGCACTTACTTAGACCTTCATGTATTTTATCGCATAAACACTTTCTTACCCAGAAACATTTTCTTTTCCCTTTTACTAAATATATTTTCATACCTAGAACCTTTTATTTTCTCTTTCCTTTCTGTCGACACATTTTTTTACATTCTGAAATAACTCTCATGAAATTTCTGAATTTAGATAAATTGCTCCATTTTAACAAGATAAAATACCTTGTTGTTTATAGTACTCTAACTGAAACACAGTGAAAGGGAAGATGGTAACTTTAAAACCAAATCTAAGAGCTTCTTGGAGCTTAGCAGATGGAATGCTCACCCACTGGGTTGGGGTTTTACCTGTTAGGACATAACTCTTAATAACCTTGTTTTAGTAATGACACAAAGCAATTTTAAACACTTTTTAATTTACCAACCTATGAAAACACCAATAATGTTTAAATATGTTACTCCATGGAATTTAAAGACTTATGAGTACTTAATGTTATTTAACAATTAGAATTTTAACTTTGCAAATTAATCAGATGTCTTTACAAACATATTTGAGTAGTCCTATACATGTTAAATTTAATTCACTTATTCTGTAAAAACCAAGACATCAGACAAGTGTCCTGAACAGTATTTACTGTTTCTTTCCTGTTGAAGAAAAGTCCTAGAAACAATTGATATTAGACATTGTTTAACATAAACATTTCATTAGTTTGACCACCTAGAGACTTGGAAATTATTTCTAAAGACATTTCACTTTTATTAGTTTACCCAATTTAAATCGAACCCTTTTAAATCACGTGAATAAAAGTATTTGGATCCATTTTTAAATTTTGATTTTAGGAGTGCTCAGTTTTGACACAGACAAAACATGACATCAGACATCATGACATACAACTAACACAAAATCAAAGGCCTTGTAACTTTATAGGTGAATCTCCATTGCAATGTAACAGATGTTTAAAAATTCTAGTTGAATAAAAAATAGAACTGATCAAAAAATCATGAGCTCAAAAATATATAGAATTAAAAAAAAAAAAGTCCTAAAGTCCTGGGAAAATGATATGGCCATTAATTACTTTAGTAAAGCACCATAAAATTTACTTTTGCTGGAGTTTAGATAAGATCTTTTTTTTACCTTTTTTTCCCCCTTGGTTTTGAGACCGGTCTCCTACTGAGCTTTTAGGCTTCTTTTATGTACATTCCAATGTACACCTTGACTGAAATCTGGAAAGATCTAACAGATTTTAACAAAAACCTTGTGCCTAGGGCATTTTAGCCATCTCATCAGGACAGGCTAGGATGTCAAAGAAAATTATGAGACCTTATTTTTCATTACTTTTGAGAATGAAGCTACTTTGCTAAGTTCCTCACTGAGATATGCCATTGGTTATTGAGCTGTCTATGGCTGCTTATCCAGGATTTATTTTCCCCTTTGTGACAAACAGGTTAAACCTTGCTTCATAGGTAAGCTGAGGACAGGAGCTTGAAATAAGGCCCCTTCTTGATATTCCTGGGGCAGAATATTATCCTATAGTGGCTATTTTCTGTAGTATTGAACCTGTTGATTACATAATTAAGCTTTATTTCTTTTTTGAGATCTTTTAATTCCTATTAGCTAAGAAGTTTAAGAGTTTTGCAATGGTCTTTAGATATTCCTCCTGGGCGGTGACACATAAAAGATGCATTTTACTTACAGGAGAACAATCACAGATGTTTAAAAATAACTCTAGAGTTAGATAAAATAGAACTGATCAAAAAAATCATTAACCTATGTATGTAGGATCATAATTATGAGCTCAGAAATACAGCATTAAAGAAAAACAAAACAAAACAAGAATCCTAGAAAATGAGTTAGTTCTGTGTAGCAGCCCAGGAGTTATAAAAACTTTGTCTTTTTTATCCCCCTCAGGTTACTCCCCCCTCTCCCACTGAGACTGCTGCAGTTTACATTCCAATGCAGGCTTAGCAAGGCCAGGCAGGGGGGAGGGAGGGATTTTCTTTGTACTAATCTCACTTCAGCACTCATTTTAAAATACAGCTACGTAAATCTATCAGCACACAAAAATAAGTCACCCTAATAGCAATAGCAAAAGTGAAAGCACACACATTAACTTTACAATAGACACAAGTCTCAGTTGCACATCCCTGGGAACTTAATCTGGTCACAAATTTCTGCGAACTTTATCTCGTCGCAAATTCCCTGCGAACTTAATCTCATCGCAAATTCCCTGCAAACTTATTCTCATCTCAAATTTCTGTGAACTTTACCTGGCTATAATTTTTCTATTATAATTTTACCTGATTTATCTCCTGCTTTGTTTTTCTGAGTTCCCGGGTTTCGGCACCAGTTACCACTTCCCACAACCCAGGGAGGAAATGATAACACGTATGCCTTTTTTGGTGCAGTGAAGCTTCTTCTCTTTAATGTGGACAAAAGGCCCCTCAATGTGGAGCTACTCCAAGTTATAAGGAATACAGGGACCAATCAGAAAGTTGTCCCTGCAGCGAATGCATTGACATATCAAGTAAATGCCTAAAACATGTACTGTACACAAGCCAAGTACAAAATACATCAGCCAATCAGGAGTACTTCCTGAAACTTGTTAACAGCTTCAAGCTCTTTCTGGCACCATGCCAGGCGCCATCTTGAACATCAGGCCAGGGCGGGCCCTCAGAGGTGAGCGTCCCTGACATTGGACCAGTACTATTTTTCACATTTGTAAATTGGTTTTATATTAAACCCTGTAGCCTAATAAACTGTTGTCATTTCTAACTGATAGGTATTAACATTGTACTTTGCAAGCTTTAAATATTATTTTGAAATTCCTCCATTTTGTTTTTAAATTTGTAATAACAGAATCTCCATGTCACATAAAATGTGATTTTGTTGGATCATACTTCTTTTTTGAGGAGGATGACTATGCAAAGTGGAATAATTTTCTTTTATGATTCCTTTGTAAGACCATGAAGTCATTGTGTCAAAATTGATAGCTGCTTTGTATTAGTTCCGGACAATTATTTGGTAATCTCTACTTTCATTTTGTATAGCAGCACTCTTAAGTTTGCCATTCAATGGTGTATATAATTGGTTTGTTGCAATTTGGTATATTGTTATCAGTAAGTTTGATTGTTACATAGTATTGGTGAAGTTGTTACATAAAATTCTTGTTCCTAGGATGTTCTGGAGATGTTTCTTCATTTCATTGAGAAATTTGGCAATCAAACTAGTGTTTGTTGGGGTTGTTTTTATTTGTTTATTGATACTTGAGCATCATTCAGGTCCTGAAAATTGCAGTGAAGGTAATTTAAACTCAAATATTTGAACCATAAATATTTACAATTCCTCTTAAACTGACGAGGTTTGTAAGGTAAGAGAAGAAGTCTCATCTGTTTTCTTTCCAAGCAGTGTTTGTAACACAAAGAGAATGTGTCACTATGGGTGAACAGAGTGACTATTTTCTGAGGCTTTATCAAATTAGGTTTGAAAGACTACTTATTATGATATAATTATCTACCTATTAGAATTGGAACATTTCATATGAGTATTTTTCTTTACTTGTCTATGATATTTAAGTGGCAATATTTTAACAGTTATCCAGTGTAGAGTTCAGTGGCATTAGTGACATTCACAAAGTGTACAACCTTTGCCACTATTTCCATAATGTTTCATCATTATAAACAGAAATTGAAGTCATTTTTAAAAATTCTTTTCCCTTGCTGTCCCCAGCCCTGATAAGTTTAATCTATTCTCAATTTCTATGACTTTGCTCATTCTGGAGTTCATGTAAGAGAAGTCATAATGTATTTTTCTGTCATATCTGGCTTATTTCATTTGGCATATTTTTGTGGCTTCTTCATGTTTAGCATAAACCCAAATTTTGTTTCTTTTGTGACAGAATAATTCTCTATTATGAATATATACATTTTCTTTATCCATTCATCTATTGATGGACACTGAGTCATTTGTGCCCTTTAGCTGTTGTGCCTAATGATTATATGAAATGTTGGTGTACAAATATCGATATAAGTCCCTGTTTTAAATTCTTTGGGGTATAACATATACACTCAGAAGTGAAATACAATTCTGTTTAACATCATGTCACTACATGATTTCTATAGAACTTGTACTATTTTACATTCCCAGTAGTAATGCACAAGGATTTCAGTGTCTCTTCATTCTCACTAATACTTATTATTGTCCCTTTATTATTAATTTCATCCTAATAGGGTTGAAGTGGTGTCTCACTGTAACTTTGTTTGCTGATTTGGGTCATCTTTTCATGTGTATTTTGGCCATTTGTATATCTGCTTTAAGGAAGCATCTTTATGTATTTGCCTATTTTAAAAGTAGGGTTGTCTTTTTGTTGTTTTGTTAGAATTCTTTATGTATCCTGACATCACACCATTATAAGGTATGTTGTTTGCAATTATTTCCTCTTATTCTGTGGGTTTTCTTTAACTTTCTTGAAGGTACACTTGTGATGCACAAAAGTTATTAACTTTTAAAAAGTCCAATTCATCTTTTTTAATTTTTTTTTTGCCTGTGGCTTTGGTGTCATATTTAAGAAATTATTGCCAGTTTCTCCAGATCATAAATATTTGCCCCTTTATTTTTTAAGGTGTTTATACTTTTAGCTCTTACATTTAAAGCCATCATACATTTTGAGTTAAATTTGTTTGTGGTGTAAAATTAGGATCCAACTTCATTCTTTTAGTTTTCTGGTACTAGAATTTGAACCCAGGGGTGCTTTACCAATGAGCCTCATCTCAGACCCAGTCCTCTTTTATATTTTATTTAGAGACAGACTCTCACTGAGTTGCTTAGGGTTTTGCTAAGCTACTGAGGCTGACTTTAAACTTGGAATTCTCCTGCTTCATCTTTCCCAGCCACTGGAATTACAGGCATGTGCTACTGTACCCAAAACAAATTCTTTCTTTTGCATGAATATCCATTTTCTCATAATCATTTGTTTCAAAAATTTGTTGAAAAGACTGTCCTTTTCCATTGAATGATATTAACACCCTTCTTGAAAATAGTTGACCACGAATGTAAGTCAACTATTTGTCAAAAATTGTTGACAAGTTGTAAGGGTTTCTTTATGGTATCTCAGGTCTATTCCATTAGTCTTATGTGTCTGTATGACAGTCCATAGAGATAGTACCAGTGCATGATTACAACAGCTTTATAGTAAGCTTTGAAATCAGGAAGTATGGGTTCTCAAAATTTGCTCTTTTTCAAGGTTGTTATAGTTATTTTGTGTCCCTTGAAATTCCATTTGAATATTGGAGTAAAATTTTCTATTCCTCAAAATGTAAAAATGACAGAAAATACCATTGGGATTTTGATAAGAATTGCACTGAATTTGAATCTGTAGATCACTTTACGTATTATAATTATCTTAGCAATATTAAGTTTTCCAAGCTGTGAACATGAGCTATCTTTCCATTTATTTAGTGTGATTTCTTTGAGCAACATTTTACATTTTTCAGTGAACAGGTCTTCTACCTCATTGATTAAATTTATTCCTAAATAATTACTGGTTGTGATGTTATTGTAGGTGGAATTGTTTTCTTCATTTGGTTTGGAAATTTTTCATTGCCTGCATATAGAAATGCAAATGATTTTGTGTTTTGATTTTATATTATCCCATGCTGCTATATTTGTTTATTAGGTATAAAAGATTTTTTGTGGATTCTTTAGAATATGGTACATTTGATATTATGTCATGTCCAAGGAGAGATTGTTAATTTCTTACTTTCTATTGTGGATTCCTTTTCTTTTTCTTACCTAAATGCTCTGTCTAGAACCTTAAAATGAGGATATTCTTGACTTGTTTCTGATCTTAGGGAAACAACTTTCACTTTTTATCATTGATTATGTCATTAGCTGTGGCTTTCTTTTTTAACATGCTGATTAAGTTTCCTTCTGTTCCTAGTGTACTAGATAATTTTATTGTGAAATATTATTGATTGAGCTTTTTCAAATGTTTTTATCCATCAGTTATAATGGTCATGTTTTATTAATTGTTAATGTGTATTACTTTGGATTGATTTTTATGTTAAACGACTCTCACATTCCTAGAGAAAATCTCATTTGGTTGTGATATTTATAGGTTGAATATCCCTTATCAAATTACTCAGAATGGAAGATTTTCTGATTTCAGTGCTGTTTGAATTTTGCAATATTTGTGTATGCTTTACTAGTTGACCAACATTACTCCAAAAATATTTGAAATGTTTTGAAATTCAAAAGATTTGTAGCATCATTTGCTCAAAAAATTTTTAGATTTCACATCATTTCAGATATATTGATTTGGGATTTAATGTGATTGGGCCTGACTTCTTTGGACATACTGATAAATTCAATCTGCTATGATTTTGTTGAGGATTTTTACCTTTCTTTACAAGGGTTATGAACTGTAGTTTTCTTTTCTTGTAGAGCCTGTCTAGGTTTGGTATCAGGGTATTTCTGGCATTGTAGAATGAATTAGGAAATATTTCCTCCAGTTCTTTTGGAATATTTTGAGGGTTGATGTTAATTCTTCTTTAAACGTTTGTTAGAATACCAGTGCAGTGATCTGGTCCTAGGTATTTCTTTGTTGGGGCATTCTGTTAGTGGTATAATCCCCTTTCTTGTAATAGTTCTTTTCAGATTTTTATTTCTTTTGAATAAGTTTTAGCAGTCTATGTTTCTAGGAATTTATCCCTTTTGTCTTTGTTAAGCAATTTGTTGGCATACAGTTGCACATGCTATGCTATCCTACTTCTTTTGTTTCTGTACATTCAGTAGTAACGTTTCTCTTTCACTTCTCATTTTAGTAATTCGAATCTCTTCTTACCATCAATCCAACAAAGTTTGTTCTGGAGAATATTTTACATGTACTTCAGAATATATTGTGTTTACTTCTCATTCTGTGAAGAATGTTATTAATCTAATCAATAGAACCAATTTTTGGTTTTCTTCAGTCTCTCTTCTCTTTTTTTTCTTATTTGTTAAATCAAGCTTCACTGATAAAATGGAATTCAGAATATCTTACTAGGAACAGCAGCAGGCCCAACCAATCATGATAGCAAAAATGTGACAGTCTCCTACTATATGTAGAAAGCTGCTGCTTATCAATTAGTAATTAAATGTAAGGACTTGTAAAAGGCATTTTAGTCCCAAGATTGATATTCTTATGAATATACTGTATTACCTGCAATACTCACAGCAACAGAGAGAGAACATCCTGAAAAATAGTTAAATGAAGAGAGTGGCTTTATCAACAATGCCAATCCCTTGCCAAGAACATTAAGATAGTTTTCCATAACTCCTTGGATATTCAGCTTTGTAAGATTTTGAAATTCTTCTCCATAATCATGTGCATGTTTGAGCACCTAGCTGACATGGGTGCTGCTCTTCCTGTCCCAACCCCAAATCCAAACATAACATGACTTAAAGGGCCATATGTCTGTTGCATCACACAACAAGCCAAATATTTCTTGTATCTTCAATAGTGATTTTAAAGCAGTTCATAATTAAATATGAACATTTTGTACAAGGACAATTACACTTTACAAAAAACAAAATCATACAACAAAAATTGCTGGAGTCTGATTTACAACATGAATTATGGTCTGAAATCATGTTTACATAAGTCTCAAATTTACAAAAAAAAAAAAGAAAAGAAAGAAAAAAAGAAAATCAATTCTGGGCTAGCTCTTGTGCTGCTGAAGTTTTCTGGTGTAATTACTCTCACCCATGACATATCCCCTTCCTTAAGTTGAGGCTGGATTCCAAAAGGTTCAACAAAGTTGAGTTGTACTCTCCTTTGGAAGTGAAGGTAAACTCCACAGCTAGATGAGTAGTTTTACCACATGTCATCAGTTGATGCTGAGTCAGTGTCATCATTTTTGTAAGGATTTAGTCTATCGTAAACAGCTTCAATTACATTCTGCTTGCTTGCCAATTCACCCCCTGGTGGGAGGCTGGGGATGTTCTCACTTGCTAATGTGTGCATCACATGGACTAAGTCGGGGACACCTTCTCCCTGCTTCTTTATGATTTCTTCTACTCTGCATTCCAGGTACTTGTCCAAATCTGCCTCCTTCTTCACTGCTTCTGGTGATACTTTGGGTGCATTTGGAAACAGATCAAAAATCACACTCATGTTGTCTTGACTTCCCTTATACAAACAGGTGTCGACTACTTCATTGCAAACTTTCTCAAGATCATCAGTGACTTCAAGTCTGGATCTTACAAAATCACACAGCTCTTCATTTCCTATAACATTCCAGATACCATCACATGCAAGAATAATGAATTGATCATCTTCAGATCTTTCAATATCATGAACTTCAGGTTCTGATGAGACAAGCTGCTCTGTAGGAACTTTTCCATGGACACATTTTAATCAAAATCACCAAGGGCCCTTGATACAGCCAGAGAACCATTCACACACTGAATCATTACAGAGCCACCTGCATTCTGAATTTGTTCATTTTCCAGTGGACTACTTGATTTATGATCTTGTGTGAAGAAGTGAACTTTCCTGTTCCTATAAAGTAAACCTCTTGAGTCTCCACAGTTAATGAAATAAATATGTTAGGGAGAAATTAAGACACCCACAGCTGTTGACCCACTTCTATCTGCACCATGTTTCTTCTCTGACATAACTCATGTGTTCATCAATCTCCAGAAAACCTGTTCTGTTTCCATTCTTTACATTATCCACAGAAGGTTCTCCTGCAGACCCTTTAAAATCCTGGTTATTGGTGATGTGATCTAACAAATGCTCACAGCAGTATTTGGCAACCAGAGAACCAGCATGCCCATCATACACAGCAAAGAATGACTATGTTTCAAGTCCACTTGCCAAACCGATCACAGCTATGTGTGCATCCTCCATTGCAACACGTCAACCCTGCATGCTGCTTAGCCTATATCCCAACCCATTAACCTGCCCTTGGCATTATGTTTTTCCATCTTTGGTTTGTCTAAAAATGCTCCCATTATGTCTTGATCTTCTAGGTCCGGTGCAGCCAGGCGGGAAGGTCCCTGGTCGGCCAAGACGACCGCGACGGCAGCAACAGCAGCAACAGCGGGCAGGGAAGGGGTGAGGAGGGGGTCTTCATGGCGGCAGTGGGCCAGGGAGTGGGCGGAGGAGGGGAGGAGGCAGACTGCTTCCGGGCCCAGCTCTTGGCGCCCTCGTGGTTCAGATCATCGGGGCATTGGGGTGGGAGACAGAGAGCGGTCCTGGAGGAGGAGGAGGAGCCGAGGACTCATCACTTTCGCACCCCATCTGCCTGGCATCCCCCACCCGCCTCCCCAACCACCCGTTCTGCAGCTGCAGCCGCCTATTCAGGAAGGGGTTGTTGCAGAGGAAATCCTGGAAGTCCCTGTCCAGTCTCACTCCAGGATCTTTCCCAGATTGAGAAACACTTGGGGTCTTTCTCTGCTTACTTCTTTACTTATAGTGAAGAATTCAGAGAGGATATCCATTTCTGGGTGAGGCAGTTTTTTCTGCTTATCGATCCCCTGCTCTTTACCCCATTTGTCTGCTGTGATGACCTGCAGTCTGCCAACATATTGATGCCTCATTTGAGAGCAGATTACTCACAGTCAGTTATCTATCATCCGCCATTTGCCTGCCTCTTGCCTGTCCGTTGCCTGCCTTACTCTTATCCATCACCCAACGCTCGAGGTTCACCTCCTGATTGTCCAACAACAGTCAGCAAACTGATCGTCAACTGCCAGTGGAGCACCAGCTACCTGCTGCTGCCTGGAAGTTCACTGTTACAGTATCTGCAGGTTTGATTACACGTGGCTGCTGCCATTTTGAGACAACAGCCAGGCCCCGTAGGACCGCTGGCCGTACTGACTGAGCCCAATCTCCAGGACCGCCAGCCCTACCAATCACTCCCTGCCTCTGGGGCAATCACATTGACTGACTGCTTTCTGCCACCAGGACCCCCAGACCAACTGACTGTGTCCTATCACCGGGAACACAGACCAAAAGATTGCACCAGTCTCCAGGATCTCACAACCACACCAAACACACCAGATCTCCAGGACCCCTGCCGGACTAACTGCATCACTTCTCAAGGACCTCCAGCTGACCAAGTCCACCCGTGAGCTGCAGCTCCCCATTTGCAAACACATTTTGAAGCCAGAATGGCCATCTTGGATAATCCTGGAAGCCATAGCTCCGATTTTGAGTGGGACAAATCCCATCCTGCAATACCTGATGAAGGCTTGAAGCTCATTTTCAGGTTCCTCTCATGCATCAGGCTACTGAACACTGGGAGGTTTCATTAGTATATGAATGTTATACAATAGATTTTCTTTTTCTCCTTTTTAAAATAATTTAAGTTTTTATTTCTTTATTTTTCTTGCTTTCTTTTCCTTTTGTTTACCTGTTCCCTCAGAGTCTCTTTCTCCCTTTTTTGCATTCTAACATCCGATTTCTTTTGATTACACTCTCACACTTTTGATTTTCTAGAACTTCAGTACATTCATTTCTTATCCCACTAACAGCCACATTCTACATCCTTCTGCATCCCCTTTGTCCTCCATTAGAAACTGCAGACCTTATTGCAAACCTGTCTATTTCACCAAAGATAACATTTGAACTCATTTTGTTTATTATGACAATTTTGTTATTGTCCCCAAAGGGACTATTTGGTCTAGGATTGCATAGTGTCTAATTTGGGCACTGCTAATATTGATCTCCCATTAAAGAAACGGTTTTGGAAACCTATAGGGCCACTATAAGCCTATAGGGGGAAATATGCAATACCCCAGATCTGCAGCACTACAGGGGAAGATACATGAACAACATCAAAAAACAAGGGAAGAAAATGATCCAAGCAAATCTAGATTCTATAGTAATAGAATCCAATGACAGTATGTTAGAAGAAATGTCAGAAAAGGACTTCAGATTATACATGATTAAGATGATTCGTGAAGCAAAAGATGGGATAAGAGAGCAAATGCAGGCAATGAGTGATAATACCAATAAGCTAAAAGAGTACCTGAAGGAAGCAAAAAATCACTTCAAAAAAGTGATAGAGATTCTCAAAAAAAAAAAAAAAAAAAAAAAAAAAAAACAAATGGGAAACCTTGCAATGAAGGAGACAAAAAACCAAATATAAAACTCAATGGAAAGCATCACCAACAGACTAGACCACTAGGAAGACAGAACCTCAGACAATGAAGACAAAATATTTAATCTTGAAAAATAGTCACCCAAACAGATAAGTGGTAAGAATTCAGGAACAGAATCTGCAAGAACTATGGGACATCATGAAAAGACCAAATTTAAGAATTATCCGAATTGAGAAAGGCACAGAGATACAAACCAAAGGAATGAACAAGCTATTCAATGAAATAATGTCAGAAAATTTCCCAAACCTGAAGAATAAAATGGAAAATCAAATACAAGAGGCTTACAGTACACCAAATGCACAGAATCACAACAGATCTACACCAAGCCACATTGTAATGAAAATGCCTAACATTCAAAATAACGATAGGATTTTGAAGGCCACAAGAGAAAAGCATCAGATTACATATAGGAGGAGACCAATACGGATAGCAGCCAACTTCTCAACCCAGACTCTAAAAGCTAGAAGGGCCTGGACCAACATATTTCAAGCTCTGAAAGAACATGGTTGCCAACCAAGAATCCTATACCCAGCAAAACTAACCTTCAGATTTGAAGATGAAATAAAATCCTTCCATGATCAACAAAAGTTAAAAGAATTTACAAATAGAAAGCCTCCACTACAGAATATTCTCAACAAAATATTCCATGAGGAGGAAATGAAAAACAACAATGGAGGTCAGCAAAGAGAGGAACTACTTTAGAGGAAAACCACTCAAAGGAGAAATCAAGCCAACTTAAAAGGCAAAAATAAGCCAAATGACTGGGAATACCAATCATTTCTCAATAATAACCCTGAACATTAATGGCCGAAACTCCTCAATCAAAAGACAAAGACTGGCAGAATGGATTAAAAAGAAAGACCCAAACATATGCTGCCTGCAAGAGACTCATCTCAAAGAAAATGATATTCACAGACTAAAGGTGAAAGGATGGCAAAAAACCTACCATGCACATGGACTCAGTAAAAAAGCAGGGGTTTCCATCCTTATATCAGATAAAGTGGATTTCAAGCCAAAGTTAGTCAGAAGGTATAAAGAAGGACATTTCATACTGCTTAAGGGAACCATAAATCAGGAAGACATAATCATCATAAATATTTATGCTCCAAACAATGGTGCATCCCTGTACATCAAACAAATCCTTCTCAATTTCAAGAATCACATAGACTACAACACAATAATTCTGGGTGACTTTAACGCACCGCTGTCACCACTAGATAGATCTCCCAAACAAAATCCAACCAAAGAAACCATATAACTCAATAACCCAATCAATAACCTAGATTAATAGACATATATAGAATAATCCATCCATCAACAAGCGGATATGCTTTCTTCTCAGCAGAACATGGAACCTTCTTGAAAATAGACCATGTGTTATGCCACAAAGCAGCCCTTAGGAAATGCAAAAAAATAGAGATATTGCCTTGTGTTCTATCAGGTCATAATGGACTGAGAGTAGAAATTAATGATAAAATAAAAAGGGGAACTTACTCCAACACTTGGAGACAAAATAATATGCTATTGAATGAAATATGGATAACAAAAATATCAGGGAGGAGATTAAAAAATTCTTAAAGGTCAATGAGAATGATGATACAACATATCAAAATATCTGGGACACTATGAAAGAGATACTAAGAGGAAAATTCGTTGCATGGAGCACATTCCAGAAAAGAATGAAAAGTCAACAATTAAATGACCTAACATTACAGCTCAAAGCCCTAGAAAAAGAAGAACAGAATAACAGCAAAAGTAGTAGAAGACAGGAAATGATTAAAACCAGAGCTGAAATCAATGAAATTGAAACAAAGAAACTATTCAAAAAATTGACAAAACAAAAGTTGGTTCTTTGAGAAAGTAAACAAAATAGACAAATCCTTAGCCACACTAACAAAAAGGAGAGAGAACACTCAAATATTAAAATACATGCTGCAAAAGAAAATATTGTGACAGACACCACTGAGGTAAAGAACATAACGAGAACACTTTGAAAATCTGTATTCCAACAAAATAGAAACTACTGAAGACATTGACAAATTTCTAGAGACATATGCTCCTCCCAAACAACCAGGAGGACATACACAATTTAAACAGATCAATATCAAGCAATGAAAGAGAAGCCATTAGAAATCTACAACCCAAGAAAAGCCCAGGACCAGGCAGATTCTCAGCCGAGTTCTACAAGACCTTCAATGAAGAACTCATTCCAATACTTCTCAAAGTATTACAGAAAATAGAAAAGGAGAGTACCCTACCAAACTCATTCTATGAAGCTAATATCACCCTCATACCCAAACCAGGAAATGACACATCAAGGAAAGAAAATTATAGACCAATATCCTTGATGAATATAGATGCAAAGATCCTTAACAAAATATTGGCAAACTGTATCCAAAAACATATTGAGAAAACTGTGCACCATGATCAAGTGGAGTTCATCCCTGGAATGCAAGGATGGTTCAACACTCATAAATCAATAAACGTAATCCTTCATGTCAATAGACTTAAGGATAAGAATCATATGATTATTTCAATTGATGCAGAAAAAGCATTTGACAAAATACAACACCCCTTCATGCTCAAAACACTAGAAAAAGTAGGAATAGTAGAAACATACCTGAACATTGTAAAGCCTATTTATGCTAAGCTCATGCCTAACATCATTCTTAATGGAGAAAAACTGAAAACATTCCCTATAAAAACGGGAACAAGACAGGGATGTTCTCTTTCACCACTTCTATTCAACATTGTCCTTGAAACACTAGCCAAAGCAATTAGGCACACTAACGAAATTAAAGGAATACCAACAGGAAAAGAGGAACTTAAGCTGTCACTATTTGTGGATGACCTGATTCTATATTTAGAGGATCCAAAAACCTCCTCCAGAAAACTTCTAGACATTATCAATGAATTCAGCAAAATAGCAGGCTATAAATCAACACACATAAATCTACAGCATTTTTATATGATAGTGATGAAACAGCTGAAAGGGAAATGAGGAAAACGATTCCATTTGTAATGGCCTCAAATAAAAAATAAATACTTGAGCATCAATCTAACCAAAGAGATAAAAGACCTCTACAATGAAAACTTCAAAACATTGAAGAAAGAAATTAAAGAAGACCTAAGAAGATGGAAAGATCTCCCATGTTCTTAGATAGGCAGAATTAATATTGTCAAAATGGCCATACTACCAAAAGTGCTATACAGATTCAATGCAATTCCAATTAAATTCCCAATGATGTACCTTACAGAAATAGAGCAAGCAATCATGAAATTCATCTGGAAGAATAAGAAACCCAGAATAGCCAAAGCAATCCTTAGCAGGAAGAATGAAACAGGGGTAATGCAATACCAGGACTTCAACAATATTACAAAGCAATAGTAACAAAAACAGCATGGTATTGGCACCAAAATAGACAGGTAGATCAATGGTACAGAATAGAGGACAAGGACACAAACCCAAAAAAATTAAATTTTCTCAAAAATATGCAGTGGAGAAAAGATAGCCTCTTCAACAAATGGTGCTGGGAAAACTGGAAATCCATATGCAACAGAA